>NW_023995037.1:60000-162819 GCF_015586225.1 Lucilia sericata | reverse complement strand
GTATTTTTAAAACACAATATTGGTGTCAGAAGGGGATATAATGAGTATGTCCCAAGAGCAACTATCGAATGTTATGGAATTACTGGCAGGAGCAATTCGCTCTGCAGTTGCAGATGTGGCGCAGACTGCATCCATGGGTTTTTCGTCGCCTTCATCTTCTGCAGAATTGAATTCAAAACCACCACAATTTTCAATGGTCGAATATAAACAAGAAGATGGAGGATCAGTTTCTGATTATTTTACTAGGTTCGACTGGGCGTTGCAGTTGTCGAGAGTTGCAGAAACTGAGTATGCAAATTACGCACGTGTGCATATGGGCACACAACTGAATACAGCTTTAAAAATTTAACAAGTCCGAGATCGCCAGGAGAATTAAATTATGCTGAAATCAAAGACATTCTGATTCGTCATTTCGATGGAAAGAAAAATAAATATGCAGAAAGCGTGAAATTTAGACAAATGAAACAAGAACCGGGAGAATCAGTAGCAAAATTTAGTCTTCGATTGAAAAATGGAGCAGTTTTCTGCGAGTACGGCCAATTTTTAGACAGGATGCTAATTGAGCAGCTTTTAATGGGGCTAGAATCTGCAACTATTTGTGATGAACTGATTGCAAAACAACCACAGAGCTTTAGTGAAGCATACGAGATAGCTTATGCTAGAGAACTAACTCATCATGCAACAAAAGAAGTTAACTCCAGCAATGAGCCTTCGCAACCGGAACAACATTCAAGTTAGGTTTTGCTCCAGTTAAAACCAAAAATAAAATAGTAAATCTGATGCTGTATTTCCAAATAAAGGTAAATGTTACGGGTGTAATGGGAATCACACGAGAAACAACTGTAAATTTAAGAGTGCGAAATGCTTCGCTTGTGGTAAGATCGGCATATTTCTAAGGTATGTAAAAGTAAAACTGGTCAAGTAACGATGGAACAGGACGAAGAAAACGATTCTGTTGAGCAATTGCGTTTTATAAATAAAATTAAATTTTCAAAACCGTATGAAAAGAAAATGATATTTGTGAGTATCGATGGTAGGAAATTGGAAATGGAGCTTGATACTGGTGCTCCTTGTAGTATAATTAGCAAGAAACGCTTACGTGCTATCAAACCCTATTACACTTTACATAAATCTGACAGAAAATTTGCTAGCTATACAGGTCACTCAATAAATTGTATTGGCAGAGTTGTAGTAAATGTGACTTTGGGAAAAACTTCTCGTGTCTTGAATTTATATGTTGTAGAAGATGATTTAGACACTTTGTGCGGCCGTGAATGGATAAGTCATTTTGCACATGATATTAATTTTTCAGATCTATTCGCATCTACACCGCCAAATAATAACTCTCCAAACGATAGCTTTAGTTTAAACACTATTACTTCCGATGTATCGATATTAAATTCTATTGAAAAAAATCAACTACAACAAATTGTAGATAAATTTGATGATGTATTTGGAAGTTCAGCTGGAAAGCTTAAATGTCCTCCTATAAAGATTCATATGAAGCCGAATGCTAGACCCATATTCGCTAGACCAAGAGAAGTTCCTTTAGCTTTAAGAGAAGCATATGCCAAGGAAATTGATGCTAAAATTGCTGCCGGTTATTATAAAAAAGTCGAATTCTCAGAATGGGCTTCCACGACCCATGTAGTAACTAAAAAAAATGGAGCTATACGTATTACTGGAAACTATAAACCTACGGTCAACCCTCAAATGATTATCGATGAGCATCCTATTCCAAAACCAGAAGATTTATTCAACAGAATTAAGGGTGCTACAATGTTTGCTCATCTAGATGTTACCGACGCATATACGCATTTGCCAATAGATGAAGAGTTTGGACATGTTCTTACCTTAAATACTATTACTCATGGCCTTATACAACCCACTCGTGCAGTCTATGGGGCTGCAAATATTCCAGCAATATGGCAGCGAAAAATGGAAGAAGTTTTAAAAGGATTACCTAATTGTCTTAATTTCTTCGATGATATACTATTATTTGCAAAAGATTTTAATGAATTACAACAAATTTTAGATTTGACTTTGGCCCGAATTAGACATGTGGTCTTAAATTAAACAAATCGAAGTGTGTTTTTGCAGCAACGTCAGTGGAATTTTTAGGGCATTTAATTGATGCCAAGGGTATACATAAGTCAAATAAGCATATTGAATCTGTATTGAACGCACCGAAACCAAACTCCTTAGAAGACTTGCAGCTATTTCTAGGTAAAGCCTCATACTATAGTGCCTTTATTCCGGATCTAGCAACCCGTGAGAGGCCATTACGAGATATTCTAAAATCAAAGGTATTTTCATGGAATTTAATCGCGGATGCTGCTTACAACGATATTAAGAAAATTTTAGTATCTCCACAAGTTTTAATATCATATGATCCAAAACTACCATTATTGTTGGCAACGGATGCTAGTAAAACTGGCTTGGGCGCGGTATTGTCTCACCGTTTACCTAATGGCGAAGAACGACCTATAGCATACGCAAGTAGAACAATGAGTGTGACAGAACAACGTTACTCTCAAATAGATAAAGAGGCTTTGGCCATAGTATGGGCCGTTCAAAAATTCTTTAAATATTTATATGCACGGCATTGGACATTAATAACCGATCACAAGCCACTTACTCAGATTTTGCACCCTAGTAAATCGCTTCCAGTTCTTTGTATTTCTCGTATGGCAAACTATGCCGATTTTTTAAGTAACTTTGACTTCGAGATAATATATAAACCATCCAAAGAGAATATTAATGCAGATTACATGTCACGTATTGTTCCAGATAATTCAGTAAAGTCACAATGCAACGAAAATTATGTAATTACTGAATACGACGAGTTTGATACTTTTATTTTCGACAAATTAACCAGTTACCCGTTACAGCTGAAAAAATTGCCAATGAAACCCGTAAGATTCAGTACTTGGAAAATAGTTGCAATATTAGAGAAAGGACATTCGTTGGCAAATATGGTTTATCTGCACCAGAATCGAATTATAGACTCTCAGGTAATTGCTTAATATTCGAACACAGAGTTGTAATTCCACAAAAGTTTCGAAAAGACATTCTTCAAAATCTACACGCAGCTCTCATTTAGGGATGGTAAAAATGAAAGGTATTGCTCGTTCCTTTATGTATTGGCCAAAAATCGATGCAGATATTGAAGCAGTGGCAAAAGACTGCAACGATTGTGCAAGAGTAGCAAATCAACCTAAGAAGTATACAGATCATCACTGGGAATATCCCAAAGGGCCTTGGGAACGAGTGCATATAGATTATGCTGGCCCTTTCGAGGGTATGATGTTACTTAATTAGTAGACAGATGCCTATAGCAAATGGCTGGATGTGATCAAATAACCTAAATCTTATAACAGCTGAGGCAACAATTGCATTAGTCGATGAAGTTTTTGCAAATTACGGTGTTCCAGCGATGGTAGTATCCGATAATGGTACAAATTTCTCATCAGAAGAGTTTAACAAATACTTGACGGCTGTGGGAGTCAGATATCATAAATACACTGCACCTTATCATCCCTCTACTAACGGCCAAGCTGAACGTAGCGTTCAAACAGTAAAAAACGCATTAAAAGCTATGTGTACATCAAAACAAACATTACAACAAAATCTCAACGAGTTTTTAAGGCAGTATAAGAATGCACCTCATTCAACAACTGGAGTATCTCCAGCACAACTTTTTCTAGGCCGTCAAATTCGCACCCGTCTTGATTTAGTACATCCAGAAAATGTTTCTTCTAAAATAACAAATAAACAATTTTTGAAACAACATGAGCAATTTAGAGAGTTTCAAGTGGGTGACAATATATATTTTTTATCCGGTAATCAAAAGGAAAGCAAATGGATACCAGGTAAAATAAATAGGCGTTTAGGCGATATTCATTACGAAATTCTTTATGAAAATAAGTATGTACGAAGACATATTGATCAAATTCGTGGTGCTACTCAAGGTGTACAAAAGATGTGGTAAATGGAAACCTGAGTTATGGAAACAGAAGATCTGAGGAAAACAGGTCTTATAGGAGTATTATATATCCAGAAAATATGAATGATAATGTTTTAGTCCCCAGACATCCCGATCCTAATCTTCAGCATCCTGAAATAAATTCAAGTTCTCCTAATAATGCAAGAGATCCAGTAAATGAAGATAATGTTGTCCGCTCTCCTGTTCAGGAAAAGGACACAGATGATGAATTTGAAACACCACAAGCTGGTCAAAATCAAAACCACCCGCAAACACCACATTACAAAACAGCGCAAGCGCGACGAGAAGAAACCAGTGAACAGTTAAATATAGAGAATTCACATTTACCAAGTGATCAGCATCTACGACGATCAAAAAGGATTCCAAAACCAAGAGTTTTATTTTCACCTGACAATTCCTAAAGGAAGAGATAAATGTTATGTTTTAATACTACTTGTTTAAATTTGATTCTTAAACGTTTGTAGTAACTTATGATTTTTGTTTACTTTTTGAAGTTTATGTTTTAAATTATTATTATTCGATTGTTAATTTTCATTGCTGTATATCTAAATTTAAATAAAGAAATACGTTATTTTTAAAAACACAATAGGAGTAAATAACAAAACAAAAAAAAAAAAAAAATTTCATATGATAAATTTTGTGGCGGAAATTAAGCAGGGATGGGAAAAATAAAAAAATAATTTCAAAACTGTGATGTTATTTCTTGTTCTGGTGCCAGGGACTAATTTTTGGTGTTTTTTTCTTCCTTTAACCGGCACTTTTTGAATTTTCAATAACATTGAACTTAGAGACAAGAAAATAAGAGTAAATGAGAATCTATATGAAGGGTCTTTTTGAAGCTTGAAGCATATTATTTGACATATACTATTTTTTGAATATCGTCATACTGATTAAAGGAATATCTATAAAAGGGAAGTTCTGGTCCTTTTTCTTTATTCAGAAACGTAAAAAAAAACACTGATGGAATAAAAATTTATAAGAGTAAAGTTTCTGGTACTTTTTTGTTCTTCAACTGGTACTTTTTGGTTATTCTGCAATATCGAACCTAGAAATATAAAATCAGGAGTAGTGTTTATAAACCGGTTAACCGGTTAACCGAAAAACCGGTTTTTTTTGCATTTTCGGTTTTTCGCAAACCGGTTTTTTTAAAACATTGGTTTTCGGTTAACCGGGTTATCGGTTTTTTTCACTCGGTTAACGGTTTTTTAATATGTAAAATATCGCTAAATTGATTTTTGTTTCTATTTGTATTGTCCGTTTTTTTAAACTTTTATAACCGTCTTCTTTCCGTTTGTTATCATATCGCTGGTGAATTGCTTTTCTTATGTTTATTTCGTAAAGTATATTTAACGAGATTAACTAAATAACAGCTGTTAAGTTTTTTGTATATGAGTTTCAATAAAATCTTCATATGAAAAAAATTTACAAGCTAGGCTACTAACTACACCTTGTAAATCATGGTTTGTTTTTGATTATTTGTTTCTCTGACACTTTTTACGTGAAACAAATAAATATTTACGTCGAATCAAAGGGAAAAAGATTGAATGTTTATTTAAAAGATATTAATTAAAAAGACAATTATAAACAAAATAAAACTAAAGTGATCGTTTATGTTTATTTATTTAAAAGTGAGTGAATAGTTAAATTTAAATATAGTCTGAGAATTAATATTCTTGGTTTTTGCTTACAGAAATGAGTTCGAAAGTTTGGAAATATTATAAAAAGAAAAATGAGAAGGCTCATTGTACTATTTGTCCACAAATTCTTGCTTGTAAGGGGTCTTCCACCTCGTCGCTTAAAAGTCATTTAATTCGAAAACATCAAATAGACTTAAACGATAAAAAAACTAGTGAACAAAACATGTCTGTGGAGGAAGACAAGCCATCTTCATCTCAAGCTGGAGTTAAAAAATATTTTAATAAAGTCAACAGTAATCTATCTCTGGATGAAATATTATCTCGAGCAGTTTGCAGAGGATGGATTTTCTATTAATTCAGTGTGTAAATCAAAACTATTAAAATCTTATTTAAAATCTTAAAAATGGAAATGCCTAGCCAAATGACAGCCTGGAAACAAATTTATTCCTTTTACGAGCAAAAAAAATTGAGTACATTAATATTTTTGAAAAAATTTTAATTGAAGGTGGTAAATTTTCTATTATTGTCGACGAATGGGTTGATGTGTCCGCTTATAAATATATAAACGTTAGTGTCCGCGGTTACAATCCTAATTCAAACAGCTTGGAAGTTTTTAATTTAGGATTACAACAAATTACAACCAAAGGCACTGCAGAAAATATTGAAAAGTGCATTAAAGAAAAACTTACGGAATTTAAAATAAATTTGGACACTGACGTAGTGGCATCCACTCACGACGGAGCAGCGGTTATGAAAAAATATGGGGAATCTATATCCCCGATAAGTCAACTCTGCTATAACCACAGCATTCATTTATGCGTAGTAGATAGTTTTTTATAAACAATCAAATAAAGTTGATTTACATGACACTAGTTGGTCTGATATGGAAAGTGAATATTCCGATTCTGAAGATTCCGTCGATATTAATAGTATTCAAATTGAACTTTTGCCGTCAATTCTAACAACGGTTTCTAAAGTTAGAAAGGTTGTAAAAATGTTTAAAAGATCTCAAGATAAACAACAAAAACTTCAAGTTATGTGACTGAACAGGAGGGCCATCAAATTCACCTAAAATTAGACGTTAAGCACCGTTGGAATTCGCTTTCTCAAATGATTGGTATATTTTTAAAGCTTAAAATTTGTATTAACCATACTTTACTTGATTTAAATTTAGAAACCTTTTCTGAAGCAGAGTTTAAAGTATTAGAAAGTGTTTTCAAAGACTTGGAACCGCTTTGTATTTCAGTTAATAAATTGTCAAGTGATTCAGTGACACTTTTAGAAGCCGATGCAATATTAAAATTCGTACTAAGTGCTGTTGGCAAATCAAACACAATTTTTTCAAAAACACTTCATTCGTGTCTTCATGACAGAATTTTCCAGAGAAGAAACATAATACTAAATACTCTAATATTGTATCTTCATAATGGATATATGCCAAAAACATGTAAATATTTAAAATATTCAACAAAGTCTGCAGCTATAGATTTGGCTGGTAAATTATATAATAGGCTATTTTCTGAATCAATACCAGATAATATCATTCTTAATAATACATCAGACTCTGAGTGTGTTGAAATTTCAACTTCAAGTAGTTTAGAAGAACAACTTAATATAACTTTAAAATCTATTCAAAATCCCATTTTCAAACACCAAACTGTTAAGAATAATAATCTAACGGATGATTTTGATTATTTAGAAAAATTTAAAAAGAGAAGTACTAATTTAAATTTACTTTATAATTCACTTCTTACTATAAACCCAACTTCAACAATTAGTGAAAGAGTTTTTTCAGTTTCATCTTCTATTAAAACAAAAATTAAAAATAGAATGTCTCCAAAGCATTTAAATTGCATTCTATTTTTAAAATACTATTTTAAGAAACATATATAAAATAAGAAACATCTTATATATCTTTTTAAAAATATTTTTGCTCTCTTTAAAAAAAAGTACAAATTATTTTTAACTCTGTTATTTTTTTAAATAATGAATTTTTTAAGTTTGTTCTTATTATTATTTCAAATTGATATGTAAAACTTAGGCCTTATTGTTATTTTTTATTAATTAATTTTATTTTTTCAATAAAAATGAAATTTTAAGTTATTGTTTAAAATAATTGTTTTTACTTCGGTTAACCGGTTTAACCGGTTTTTTCACATGCGGTTAACCGAAAAACCGGGTTTTTAAAAAGGACCCATTTTCGGTTAACCGACAAACCGGTTTTTTAAATAGTCGGTTTTTTATAAACACTAATCAGGAGTGAATGTTTTTGGTACTTTTTTTAAATCTTACTTGTTTTTATATTAAAACCTTTTGAAATAAAAACCAAGAATTTTTGTTTTTTTTTTTTTTTTTTGTTTTTTATTTGGAATTACTTAATTCCATATCAACATTATTACTTTTTTTATTTTGTTTTTATTGAATTCAGTAAAATTTTTTCTCTGTTGGTTTATTATTTAAACGATTTACTTCATTTATTATTTTTTATTTTTATTATTTTTGTTTTCATTAATTGTTTATGTATTTTTTGTTGTTGTTATTTTTACTTTAATAAATGGTTGTTGTTGTTTACCTTTATGTTATTTTTTTAAATATATTATTTAATTTTTTTTCTTGTTTTGTTGGTTTTGTTTTAAATTTAAACTTAATTTTACAAAAAGCAGTGTTTGTTGTTTTTTGTTTATATATACCATGATTTTTTGTTTGTTTTTTTTTTTTTACTGAATGATGTTAAATTTGTTGGTTTTTTTTTTCTTTAATATTAAATCTAAATTAAAGCAATATTTTTTTGTTTTTTTAATTTTAATACTAAAAGAAAATGTATGTAAACGAGACGAAACTTAACAAAAATTTGTTTAATATTTTCTTTTTTTTTTTAATAATAATAATGAAGAAAAATATTTTTTTACCTTTTTTTTACTACTAAAGTTTTAAATTTAAATTATGATTTTTTTGTTGGTTTTTTGCTAATTTAAATGTTATTAATATATATTTTTTTTGTTTTTTATTAATTTAAGTTTTTTTTTTATTTATTTAAAAACTAAAATAGTTTTACATTGAAGCTTAATGAATTGTTTTTTGGGGGATTTTTTTTAGCAAAGTGGTTTTACACAAGATTTTTTTTATTAATTTATTATTAATTTTTCTTTTTGTTTTGTTTTTAACTAGCTTATTTAAACATTTTTTTTTATATTTATGCTTCACACTGACAAAAAGGGCAATTTTTTATATGTATATATGAACAATGTAGTTTTTTTGTTTTAATTTATTTTTTTTTTTTTAAGAGGAGTTTCTTTTTTATTTATAATATAGAGCTCTGTTTGTTTAAACCCAAAAACTTTAAAAATTAAGAAATTTTTTTTAAATGGGAATTCTGAAATTTTGTTTTAAGTTTTAAAAGTATTTAAAAGTTTTTTTGGTTTTAGTTTTATGTGTATTAGGTGTGTAAGTACTTAAAGCCTAAATTTTAGCTTAAAATTAATTTTTTTTTCATTAATCTTAATATTTTATTATTACGCTAACAGTTAGCACTGCTTTTTTTGGGGGTTATGTTTTATGAAAAGTAACCAAAAAGAAAATAATATAATTGTTGTTTTTTATTAAATGTTAAGAATATTTGAAATATTAACTTTTTTTATTAAGTTATTTTCTCTTTATTAAAAAATTTGTTGCTGCTGTGTTGCTGTTTTATTATATTTTACTCTCCTTGCTGGTGTTAGTTTAAACAATATTTCTACTTAGTTGTTGTTGTTGTTTTTTTATAATTTATTGAAAGTTTCCATATGGCTTTTTCTTTGTTCATTTGTGTATTTATATGTGTGTGTGTTTTTGTTTTAATAATTTTATTTTGTTTTACATTTTTATATAATTAATATTTTATATTTTGCATAACACTCAAAAAAATTTATTTTTACATACATTTTTATTTGTGTGTAAAAAATGGCAGTTATTTGAATATACATTTTTTATATATATATATATTTCCATTTTTATGTTTAAATACTTTCATCTTTCTGGGGGAAAAAAACTTTCAAATTAATTGTGCTTTTTTAGTATTTTTTTCTTTTAAACAGCAACACAACTTTTACAGAGCCCTTTAGGTTTTTTTCGAATTTCTTTTTTATTATTTCCGATGTCAATGTTAAATTTCTTAAAATGTTCGTGTTTTTATAAAATTGCTAATTTAGGTTTGTCATTGGTGGGACAAGATGTTAAGACAATTTTATTTTTCAGAAAAGTAAAAGTTTTACAAAATTGACCTTTTGTTTATAAAAAAATAAACCCGCTATTAATTTTTGTTCTTAATAAATTGAGAAAACTGCAGTTTTCCATCATAGCTGTCCATTTCTACTCAGAAACTATAAATAATTTAAAAAGCACTCGATTCTAGAACAGTTTCTGTTATCTGTAAAGCAGCAGCCCTTAAACTTAGTTTAGAAACCCTTAAATCGTGCTCAATAAAGGATTTCTTACTTAAAAAACGGGATCTGTCATTCGATCCTGAAAAAACCGGCTATTAAATCTTGTTCTCAATAAACTATAAGTTTTATCGACGAATCTACAAAAGGTTCCTTTTTGTTATAATGAATCGAATACTGAATCGACGATACTGTATTTATTTAAATTTAAATTGCACGGAGTTTTGGATCGTTAAAAAAAGGAACCTGACATTTGATTTTGTTAAGAAACTCCTCAACTGCAAGCAGTTTGCATTGTGTTTCCAGAAAACACTCTGGCTATTAAATTTTGTTCTCAATAAACTATAAGAAGTTAGAGGATTTCTATTTGTTCACACTATTGTATTTAGTTACCTTTAAACCGCACAGAGTTTTAGGTCGAGTTATTTAATGGAATATTAAGTAAAATTGCAAGTATTGAATCCAGAAAAAAATGAACTTGCAAATCAGTTTGTTTTCGAAAACTATCGGTTTACTGAAAATGAAAAACTATCGGTTTCCTGATTCTGGAGACATTCAATTAGAATAGAATATATGAAGTGTATAAACTTAGTCCAATCTATAGCCTAGTTTATAGTCAAGTCTATAGTTTAGTCCATAGCATAGTCTATATTTTAGTTTGTAGTCAAGTCTATAGACTAGTCTATAGACCTGTCTATAAACTAATCTATAGTCTAGTCATTAGCCTAGTTTATAGTATAGTCTATGGTATAATATATAGTCTAGTCAATAGTCTAGTTTAGTCTATTACGTAGTCTATAGTTTAGTCTATAGCTTAGTCTATAGCCTAGTCTATAGCCTAGTATATAGTTTACTCTGTAGTGTAGTATATAGTTTCTTCTATAGTCTAGCCTATATGTAGTCTAATCTCTAGTCTATAGTCTTGTTTATAGTCTAGTCTATATTTTAGTCTATAGTCTAGTCTACAGTTTAGTCTATAGTATAGTCTATAGTAGGTTAAGTATAGTCTATAATACAACCTATAGTCTAGTTTATAATATAGCCTGTAGTCTAGTGTATAGTCTAGTCTATAGTATAGTCTATAGTCTAGTCTATTGTTTAGCCTATAGTCTATTCTGTAGTATAGTCTTTAGTATAGTATATAGTATAGTCTATAGTATAGTCTATAGTCTAGTTAAGTTTAGTCTATAGCTTAGTCTATAGTTTAGTTTTATAGCCGAGTCTATAGTTTAGTCTATAGTCTAGCCTATATGTAGTCTAATCTCTAGTCTAGTCTATAGTCTAGTGAATAGTCTAGTCAATAGTCTAGTCAATAGTCTAGTTTATAGTCTAGTCTATAGTCTAGTCTATAGTCTAGTCAATAGTCTAGTCTATAGTCTAGTCTATAGTCTAGTTTATAGTCTAGTCTATAGTTTAGTCTATAGTCTAGTCTATAGTCTAGTCTTTAGTCTAGTCTTTAGTTTAGTCTATAATAGAATATATAGTCAAGTCTATAATATAATCTATAGTTCAGTCTATTGTCTAGTCTATAGTCTAGTCAAGTCTGTGGTCTAGTCAATATTCTAGTCTAGAAAATTTCAGGTTCTTTTTAGGAAAGAGGTCAATTTTGTTCATTAAACTTTTAAAAATGTTATTTTATATAAAAAATCTTTGCTTCCGAAAAGTTTTAATTAACTTTTTTACTTCAAATTTTATGAAAATATTTTCTAGAATTTTTGAAAATTTAATTTAAAATCCCTTTAAAATCTTATTTAGAGCAGTGTGTTTGATTTGTTTTCAAAAATACAGTTTTCAAAAAATGACAAATACAATGTTTTGTTTGTTTTTTTTATAGGTTTATTGTTGTTATTATTGTTTTTTTAGGTTTAATTTATTAATAATACTTTTGTTTTAGCAGTTTTTTAATTAATCATTTATACTAATTAAGTTTTTTTTGTTCATTTAATACACTAAAGGTTAATGGAGGGAAACGGGAGGAGTAGGAGTTTGTAACAACAATAATATAATGAAATAAAAACATAAAGTGACAGTTAAAGGGTTAAAAAAAATAAGATGAAAAAATGCCAAAAATATATAATTCTTGAATAGAGTTTTTTTGTTTAAAGTTATGTGTAGTAGTAGTGGTGGGTGTAATTTTATACTTTCATTTATTTATTATTGGTTTTTTCTTTATTAATCTTTTTTTTTGAGTGTACAAAGCTGTTTGTTAAGCAGAGTTGCATTTTGTGTGGAAAATAATGAAAAAGTAAACAAACAGAGTGTTTCATAAATGATATAAATGTTAAATTATATGTAAATTATTAAACGGTTTTCGGTTTTGTTTTTAATAATGTTATTTCTTCCTCTTGTTTTTTTGTAAGTTGTGTGTGTGTATATATTTGTCTCTGTTATTATTTTTTTTTTTAGTTTTTCTTTACTTAAATTTCTGTTTAATTTTCTTACTTATTTTTAGTTTTTTTTTTGTTTTTCTTTTTAAATTTAAATATTTTTTTTTAAGTTTTAAGTAAAGAGGATTAGTTTTGCTTTTTTATGTTTATTTTTGTTTTTATAGCATTATTCTCTAGACTCCTTAGCTTGTTTTTCTTTTTTTGGTTTTTTATTATATTATTTACTTGAAAATTTCCTAAATAATGCTTTAAATATTTAAAAATCTACAATATTTTATAAATTTTTATTTATTAAGTAATTAGTTTTTTTTTCTTTTTGGTTTTACTTAAATGGGATTTTCTGTTTTGTTTTTTGCTTAAATTTATAACAAATTTAAACAAATAAATCTGGTTTTAATTGTTTTTTTTTTAAATTTCTTTTTTCAATAAAATATTTACTAAACAGCATTGTTGTTTTTATTATTTTTAATAAATGTGTTTTGAAAAATATGTGTTTTTTAATCAAGTGGGAATTTTTCCATAATTTAAAAAATAAAACTTAAAATTTTTAACTTTCATAACAGAGAGCTTTAGATAGAGAGAGAGAGTTAGAGAGAGAGTGTGTTGTGTTTTACCAATTTTTTAAATATTTTATTAAATAATTTTTGTTTTTTAAGTACACAGTTGTTAAATTTTTGGTTTAAACATTTTTCGCTGTGCTATTTTTCGTTATTAACTTTTTTTCTAAAATTTTCATTTCTCTTTACAAAAACTTAAAAATTGTTAAATATAAAACAAATTTGTTCAAAGCAAATTTTACAAAACTATAATAACAGTGTTTGTTTTAAAAATTCAGCCAATGTTGTCAACAAATGTTGTAAAAAATCCTTAAAAACCGTTTTCAAAAAAATTATTAAATTGTGTTGTCTGTTGTTGTTGTTGTCTCCAAAAACTATGTTTTATTCTAATTCTGTTTTTTTTTTACTATTTTTATATATATTTTTTTATAATTTTTTCATTTAGTTTATTTTGCATCTTTGGTTTTTGCTGTAATTTGTTTTTTTTTAATATTTCGTTGCATTATTTATTTTTTTGTTATTGAAATAATAATGCCTTGCGATTTTTTGTTATTTTAGAATTGTTTTATTTTTTTCTTACAGTTTTAAGTTTTTTTTATTATTTGCTGTTTAATTCTTACTAATTTTTATTTTATTTTAATTAAAACTTTCCTTATTTGTTGCTGTTACTGCTGCTGTTGTTGTTGTAGTAGTATTTTTAAGTTCACTGTTGTTGTTGTCTTGCTGTTGTTGTTGTTGTGGCTGCTGTTCTTGCTCTTGATGCTGTTGTTGTTGTTGTTCTTTGCTTTGTTGCTGCTGCTGTTGTTTCTGCTGCTGCTGTTGTTGTCTTTTGTCTTCTAAAGATTGATCTTAATCAACCATCAACTCGAAGTGGACGGATCCTCTCCTTTCTGAACGATCATGATGGATGTTACGAGCCCAAGCTTTGCATTCAATATTAATTAAGACACCAGCTATGCAAAAGAGTACAAAAACAAATTCATAAAAATTAGTAAAATATTATTTTTGAACAAAAATTTTATTAAAGTTTCAAGTCCAAGTTAGTTTTAAAAAAGATTTTTTGCATCAGGAATGGAAAATTAACTCTAACCTATAGTCTAGTCTATAGTCTTGTCTATAGCCCAGTCTACAGTTCAGTCTATAGTTTATTTTATAGTCTAGTCTATAGTTTAGCCTTTAGTCAAGTCAATAGTCTAGTCTTTAATCTAGTGTAGTCTGTATTCTAGTCTATCGTCTAGTCTAGTCTAGTCTATAGTGTAGTATATAGTCTAGACTATAGTAGTTTATAATCTAGTCTATAGTATAGTCTATAGTGTAGTATATAGTCTAGACAATAGGAAGTCTAGTCTACAGTCTAGTCTATAGTCTAGTCTATAGTCTAGTCTATAGTCTAGTCTATAGTCTAGTCTATAGTCTAGTCTATAGTCTAGTCTAGTCTATAGTCTAGTCTATAGTCTAGTCTATAGTCTAGTCTATAGTCTAGTCTATAGTCTAGTCTATAGTCTAGTCTATAGTCTAGTCTATAGTCTAGTCTATAGTCTAGTCTATAGTCTAGTCTATAGTCTAGTCTATAGTCTAGTCTATAGTCTAGTCTATAGTCTAGTCTATAGTCTAGTCTATAGTCTTGTCTATAGTCTTGTCTATATTCTAGTCTATAGTCTAGTCTATAGTCTAGTCTATAGTCTAGTCTATAGTCTAGTCTATAGTCTAGTCTATAGTCTAGTCTATAGTCTAGTCTATAGTCTAGTCTATAGTCTAGTCTATAGTCTAGTCTATAGTCTAGTCTATAGTCGTCTATAGTCTAGTCTATAGTCTAGTCTATAGTCTAGTCTATAGTCTAGTCTATAGTCTAGTCTATAGTCTAGTCTATAGTCTAGTCTATAGTCTCTAGTCTATAGTCTAGTCTATAGTCTAGTCTATAGTCTAGTCTATAGTCTAGTCTATAGTCTAGTCTATAGTCTAATCTATAGTCTAGTCTATAGTCTAGTCTATAGTCTAGTCTATAGTCTAGTCTATAGTCTAGTCTATAGTCTAGTCTATAGTCTAGTCTATAGTCTAGTCTATAGTCTAGTCTATAGTCTAGTCTATAGTCTAGTCTATAGTCTAGTCTATAGTCTAGTCTATAGTCTAGTCTATAGTCTAGTCTATAGTCTAGTCTATAGTCTAGTCTATAGTCTAGTCTATAGTCTAGTCTATAGTCTAGTCTATAGTCTAGTCTATAGTCTAGTCTATAGTCTAGTCTATAGTCTAGTCTATAGTCTAGTCTATAGTCTAGTCTATAGTCTAGTCTATAGTCTAGTCTATAGTCTAGTCTATAGTCTAGTCTATAGTCTAGTCTATAGTCTAGTCTAGTCTAGTCTATAGTCTAGTCTATAGTCTAGTCTATAGTCTAGTCTATAGTCTAGTCTATAGTCTAGTCTATAGTCTAGTCTATAGTCTAGTCTATAGTCTAGTCTATAGTCTAGTCTATAGTCTAGTCTATAGTCTAGTCTATAGTCTAGTCTATAGTCTAGTCTATAGTCTAGTCTATAGTCTAGTCTAGTCTAGTCTATAGTCTAGTCTATAGTCTAGTCTATAGTCTAGTCTATAGTCTAGTCTATAGTCTATAGTCTAGTCTATAGTCTAGTCTATAGTCTAGTCTATAGTCTAGTCTATAGTCTAGTCTATAGTCTAGTCTATAGTCTAGTCTATAGTCTTTAGTTTACTCTATAGTCTGCTCTAGTCTATAGTCTGGCCTCTTAGAGTCCGCAAATTGTAGAAACTCCTAGGAAATGAGAATTTTTATGTCTTAATAAAGAGCTTTGGAATTTGTATAATTGCCAAATCCTAATTTGAAAGCTTTTGTTATACGTAATTGTAGGAATCAAGCCAATTAGTAACATCTGCGTGGCTCAGAAAACCATATTATATTCACCATTAAATATTACTCACAGAATTAATTATGCAAGTTTATTTGATTTACATTTTTATTTAAATATAATGACATCCTTATAGAAGGACCACAATACGAATGAACTACCTGCCTAGAAAGACGCGAAAAAGTATAGCATAAACATAGGTTTTGCTTGCATCAATCTAAATATGTATTTTGTTAATTTTTCTCTTCTTTGTTTCAACCTCAATTCGTAAATACAATTTCTAGTCACATTCGTGACTGTGGTAAGCGATGTATTAAGAATGTATGTTTGTAAGCTATTAGGGAGGGGCTGTAAGTAACTAAGATGAAAGTTTATATATGAAATTTGTTTTTCTTATGAAAGCTTAATCGTTCATCCAGTGAGGTAATTCGGAATCTGGGGAATTTAAATGATGATTTCATTTTCTTTAGATTGTCATTTGTTATGGGATTTTGTTAGACCACCCTAATACTTGTTCGCTACAATAATCCAGGCAGTGGATACTATTTTTATACAAGTGTACTCGATACGTACATATGTATTGTAGGTATATCTCTATGTAATTTGTATGTATAACATTCAATACAATCAATATTTTTATGCAATTATATGAGAAATATTGTGTGTCATGTTTTTTTTAGCATGAAAACCAAGTTAAGAACCTTAATGCCTTTTTTTGTTGCTTTTTGGTTTAATAGTATTTTTTTGTTATTTTATGGAAAAATAAGGTTTCTTCTTTAAGGCAAAAAAGACATAAAATGTATAAAAATAATGTCCCACATGAAAATAGATTAAAAATATTCAATTTGTGTTGATTGAATAAACGTTTTTCTTTTGAAATTCTCCATGTGGTTAAAGGAAAAAAAAAACGAAATATAATAAGAAAATGCTTGTGTTTCCTAAAATTCAACTCAGTTTGTGGCTGTGGTTGTGTTGGTGTTGCCACAAAGGAAGTAGATTTGTATGTATGCGTATAAGGACAATTCAACCTTGAAGATTATTATGGATGTTGTGTGTTTTTTTGCTACTTCTCTCTTGGGCCTTAAATTTCTTTTCTTGTTCATTGCTGCAAATAATTTGTGTTTCTAAGTTGATTCTTTTCTTTATTTTTTCTGTCAGGATATTAATCATGATTTCTTGACTTTTTTTGCCAACATTTTTGCTGCTGGTCGGAAGTTTTCTTCTTTTTTTTCTAATATTCAAAGATATTTTTTGTCTTTTATGTTAAAGTTCCTGGTTTTTATTTTTAGTGTAACATTACTTGTGTATATATGTATGCATGTATTTGTTCAATCTTAAGATTATGGTTAATATTATTTCATATTATTTTCGTGTTGCCTGTAAGTATCCTTGTATGTGTGTCCTTATGTCCTTAAGCTTTTGTCTAGGAAAATCGATTTTTGTTCGTTATATTTACTTGCTTCTTTACACTACTGCCACTCACATCCACTTACTTACATTTATGTATACAACAACCAGCAGTTTTATACTAAGTTAATGGGTCCCTTTTTGTACGGTTAAATCTCCTACTACTCCAGACAATAAACTGATATATACATTCACAAAACTATATAGTATAGACTAAACTTTAGATCAGACTATAGACAAAACTATTGTTCCGACCATATACAGTTCAGAATATGTACAGTCAAGACTATAGACTGTAGGCTAGATTGACTATAGTATGGACTATAGACTGATCTATAGACTAAACTATAGACTGATATAAAGTCTTGACTATAGACTGGTATATAGTCTTGACTATAGACTGATCTATATTCTTGACTATAGACTGGTATATAGTCTTGACTATAGACTGATCTATAGTCTTGACTATAGACTGATCTATAGTCTTGACTATAGAGTGACCTATAGTCTTGACTATAGACTGATCTATAGTCTTGACTATAGACTTATCTATAGTCTTGACTATAGAGTGACCTATACTCTTGACTATAGACTGATCTATAGTCTTGACTATAGACTGATCTATCGTCTTGACTATAGATTGATCTATCGTCTTGGCTATAGACTGATCTATCGTCTTGGTTATACACTGATCTATAGTCCTGACTATAGATTGATCTATCGTTTTGGCTATAGACTGATCTATCTATCGTTTTGGCTATAGACTGATCTATCGTCTTGTCTATAGACTGATCTATAGTTTTGACTATAGACTGATCTACAGTATTGACTATAAACTGTTTTATAATCTTGACTATAGACTTATCTATAGTCTTGACTATAGACTGATCTGTAGTCATGACTATAGACTGATCTATAGACTAATCTGTAGTCTTGACTATAGACTGATGTATAATCTTGACTATAGACTGATGTATAGTGTTGACAATAGATTGATCTTTAGTCTTGACTATAGACTAATCTATAATCTTGGCAATAGACTAATCTGTAGTCTTGACTCTAAACTTATCTATATTCTTGACTATAGACTTGTCTGTAGTCTTGACAATAGACTGATCTATAGACTAATCTGTAGTCTTGAGTGTGTCTTGACTATAGTCGTTGGTAAACGTCATCTATAGTACCCCCAGAATTTACTCTTTCGAAAAGAGAAGAAGTGAAAAAGAGTTTTAAATAAAAGTTTAGCATCTCTTAAAATCTAGAGAAAATACTTTTTAGCCATATAGAGAGTAGCTACATAAGCCACCACTAGTAATGAATTAAACAGTCCATTTGTAAAAAAATACTTCATATCAAACTCATTTTAATAAATACTTAGACCGATCCTTTGTCCTGTAAGAAGTCTCCAGTTCTGAACTGCCTCCAAAAACTGCGGGTTATGTAGGATACATTCGTTTTTGTATACATTTGTACACTCTCATTCGCTCTATCTCGTTTATTTTTAGTAAACCTAACGGCTATATGTTCGTTTATTTGTCCTTTTTATTTTTGCAACAAATAATATCCTTTATATACACATTTCATAAAATCATACATATGAGAATGTTATACATTGTTTATTTAACTAATTTATTTGTTAAATTAAAATAGAAATATGTATTTATATAGATTTTGGTATATATAAGTTTTATTATTATTTATTTTCTGTTATTCAATGTTTTATTTAGGGATTTAGAGTGTTCATGTTTCTGCATGCAATTATTTATTTAATATTTTCAAGAAATTAGCATACAAATAGAGCGTATAATAAGTGGAAAAAAGTGAAATCTTATTAAATGAATTTTAAATAGAATAAATTATAGAGAGGTTACTTAAGAACGGAATGTTGTCATTGGAATTTTTGGAATTGAATAGGAAAATTTTATAGGTATAAAGTTTGTAAGTATAATCCTTAAAATAATCAGCTGTTTAAAACACTACACCACTTATAAATTTGCCTTGTTTACATTTCTGCAATTGTAAACAAAAGTGTGAGTAAAGAGAACCATTTGCTTTTGCTGAGTTAACAAACAAACTATAAATTGGCAACACTGCTAATTGCAGAAGAAGTGATAGATTGAAATGATTTGAAAATGCCATCAAAATCTTAAGTGTTTCAAACTATTTTATATTAGATAAACTTACAAATCTAATGGATTTTAATGCCAATGACGGCGGCAAGAAGTTTAATACTTTTAGCAAGTACTTAGTTTAAGTATTAAAAATTTATTGCTAAATTTAAAGGTTTTTTCCTAGAAATCGGGGTGGTTAAATAGTTTTTTTTTTAATAACTTACATACTGACATATGTAAATGTATTTGTATGAGAATTTAACACACAAACGTGACATATTAACCTTATTTTTAACCACATTTAAACAATGTAACTGAAAACTATTGTTGGTTGGAAATTTTTTTTAACAATTCTTTCTTCATTATTAAGTTTTATATTTATAGAAAGTTCTTTTCACAGGAAATGGTTATTTTTAATTATGTATTTAGTTTAGTTATTTTCCTTTTTATAAAAAGTTTTACTAGAGTGGAAGATTTACTATTTTTTTTTTTACATAAACTCAATTTGCCATTTGGCAAACCTACGTTGCCAGTGGTTATTTTTAGGGTTTGTCATTTTAGCAATCACTAACTACAGTTTTATTTCTGTTTATAAAATTACTATTAAAATAACAGTTATTATAGTTAATTATATGTGTTTTTACTTTCATTTATCTATTTTTAGCCAACTCCCTTGATAATCCTTGTAATAAAACCACAACTTAATGGCCAATCATTTTTTAATTACCAACAACTAAGCAACTTTCATTTCACAACACCCCAGCAGGAGAGCCTTAAATATACATCCTAGTTCCGCCTTAGGGATTTCAAAATTAAAAGGTATTTATTTTAAATGTTTAATTGCTTTTATAACCACAATATTTTTCTATTTAATTGCTTTGCTTTGGCCTGTTTTATCCTGTTATTTCCTGTCTATTCATGTTTAGTTATATTGTTGTTTATATTTTTTTTCTCTTGTACTTACTTTCAACGGTAAATTGCACAGCTACAATAGGTGGTATATAACCGTCAATATTTTTGAAGGGGAAATAGTAGGATGGGAAACCCATACGTGGATAATAGTCACGGGCTTTGATATTTTCAACATCAGCGGGATTTTCACCTTCGCAAGAGATCCAAACAACATTAGTCTAGAAAACAGAGAGAAAAGTTTCAATTGTTATTTTGACAAAGGATATACATATATGGTTCAGTTTATAAACTAATATATAGTCTGGAATATAGATCTTTTTAAAGTCCATATAGAATTACATTTCAGGCAGATCTATAGTATTGACTTTAAACTTATCTGTAGTACAGCTTAAAGGTTGATCTATAGTTCAGATTACTGACTCAGACTTTATATTGATTAATAGTCCAGAGAATAATCTGTAGTCTTGACTATATACTGCTATATAGTCTACTCTATAGATAGATCTATAATCCAGACTATAGACTATTCAATAGTCCTGATTATAGACTGCTCAATAGTATAGACTATAGACTACTCAATAGCCCAGACTATAGACTGCTTTATAGTCCAAACTATAGACTAGTCCAGACTATAGATTGCTCTATAGTCCAGACTATGGACTGTTCTATAGTCCACACTATAAACTGATATAGTCCAGGCTATAGACTGACCTATGGTCCAGACTATAGATTGATGTATAGTCCAGACTAGATATAGATTGATCTATAGTCTACACTATAGATTGATCTATAGCCCAGACTATAGATTGATCTATAGTCCAGACTATAAATTGATCCATAGTCCAGACTATAGATTGATCCATAGTCCAGACTATAGATTGATTTATAGTCCAGACTATAGATTGATCTATAGTCCAGACTATATATTGTTTTATAGTCCAGACTATAGATTGTTCTATAGTCCAGATTATAGACTAAGCTATAGTCCATACTATAGAATAAGCTATTGTCCAAACTATAGACTAAGCAAGTGTCCATATTGTCCAGACAAAATCTTATATTGTCCAGACAATAGATTATGTTGTCCAAACTATATTCCGATATATAATCCAGATAAGCCATAGTCCAGACTTTAGACTGATTAATAGTCCAGATTATAGACTGATCTATAGTCTATACTATACTAATCCATAATCCAGACTATAGACTAAGCTAAAGTTCAGTCTATAAACTGATAGAGAGTCCAAACTCATCTAAAGTTCAGAATATAGACTGATCCATAGTCAAGACTGTAAATTGAGTTATAGTCCAGACTACAAACTGATCCTTAATTGTGACTATAATCCAGAATGTATAATCATATATAATCTACAGATACCTCTATAGTCTAAACTGTAAATTGTTTGAGAGTCCAGACTTTTGACTGATCTGTATATTATAGACTGATCTGTATTCCAATCTACAGCCTGATCTATAGTTCAAGCTCTTGGGGAATGGACAGTCCACACTATAGACTGATCTATAGTGTTGACTATCGTCCGATCTACAGTACAGATTATATACTATAGATTAGTCTATATATTGATCGTTGGTCTTAAAAAGGTCTTTAAAGATTTCGCCTGCAATTTGTTAATGTTAACTTACCTCATTTGGTCTCAAGGTGTGTTTTTCTGTGATGTGTCGTTTCAACTCATTTGGCATTTCTTCAGGCAAATTCTTTGAATCGTTGTAGATTTGAGGAACCCAGTTGTAAATCTAAAATAAAAAAAAAAACAAAAATCAAAAAATAAGAAAAATTATATATAAAATCTCTATTATTTAAGTGCTTTAACCCTTGTTAAACCAAAACTTAAACTAAACAACTTTGTACGAAGATTAATTAGTTTTGATTATCTAGTAACTTATTCATTTAACCTTAACTTACCTTGTTCAACTTGAGGAATACGCAGGGTCTGGCCAAATTATAACCAAAATGATTTTCCTCTGTGCAGGGAGCAAATTGGGTACGATCAATGCCGCATACTTTGCCTTCAGGTGGAGGATTTTCAAATGTACAATTTACTTGATTCTTTTTGGGTAAATCTTCATAGGCTGCATATGATTACAAAAACAACAATGAATTTTATAAGAAAAATTTTAAAAAGATTTAAAAGAAATTTTCGTAAATAAACTAGCTTTAAAGGAGTTTTAAACAAAATTTTACAAAACTAGCCCTTTTACCAGGTTTTTAAGGGTTTTTAAAAATGAAAAAAAAACCTTATACTTACAAAATATTCAGTAAAATTTAAACAAAATAAATTTAAAGAAATTAATACCCAAAACCCATTTTATAAATAAAAAAAAATCAATTTAAACTTAAGTTTATAAAATCGTTATGACTTACCTTTTAAGAAACTAGAGGTTTCCTCTACCCAATATTTGAAATTATCTGGTTTATTTGATTCATACCAAACTAAAGTACTTTCAACATTCACCTCTGGTGGCATTGGTCGAAAACCAAGACCTAGAATTAGAGAAAAAAACATAACATAATTATTTGTTAAATTGCTAAAAAAGAAAAAAACTATGTTTTAAATCTTTATTTATTTTCATAGTTTTCTTTCATCCCTAAGCGTGTTTGATATTATAGGAACACAAATAAACAAATAAAAAAGGTGGGTCCGTAAAAACCAAAATCCAATTAGTTAATTAAGTTTCTAATACAATCAGCGTTTCGTGTTAAACTGTTAAAAAAGGTTTATCATTAAAACCACACACATGTGTTTAACTGAATTTTTAAAATCTATATATGAATATCGCTAAAGAACAAAAAGGGTGTAAACCTTTGACTGCCAGCAGCAAATCATGGAACTTTAGGGGTCCCCCCTGCCTTAGCAACTATAGGGAGTGTTTACTGATTTATATGTTTAAACATTTAAATACAAATTCAATTAGAATTTAATTATCATTTTGATTTACATATTATGTTTTTTATGTCCTATATCCTAATGACCTATTATTATATTAATTGGACTGGGAAAGTAAACAACGGGCCGTTTGATTAATTATCATTTCGTCAACTATGCTTAGTCATCAACATGATTGCTTAAGAAATTAGAGATGCTATAGTTTGGTCAATATTTAAGACTAGAGGTTAATATATAGACAATAGGTCAGACAATAGACAATACTACAGGTCAGATAGCTTTATAATACACACTATAGTTCCGACTATAGGGTAGACAATAGAACAGACTTTAGACTATGCTATAGTCCATTCTTTGGACTAGACTATAGTTCAGGCTATAGACATAACTATAGTTAAGACTATGGACTAGATTATACAATAGACTATGGTACAGTCCATGGACTAGAATATAGTCCAAAGTATAGACTAGTCTAGACTATAGACTTCGCTATAGACCAGATTATAGATTGGAATTTAGTTCAGACTATAGACTAGATTATGGTCGAGACTATAGACTAGACTAGACTGTAGTCCAGCCTATGGACTAGGTTATAGTCCACACTAGAGACAAGTCTATAAACTAGACTATTGTATAGACTACAGACATGATTTTATAGTCCTGACTATAGACTCGACAACAGTACAGAATATAGACTTCACTATAGTAGATAGACTATATACCAGACTAGAGACAAGATTATAGTACATACGACAAAATAGGCTAGAGTCCAGTCTATAAGCTGGATTATAATATACACCTGTAACCAGAATATAGTCCAGACTACAGACTATATACTAGACTACAGATTGTACTATAAACTAGACGATAGTCCAGACTATAAATTAGACTACAGTCCAGATCGTCCAGACTATATACGAGACTGTAGTTCAGACTATGGATGAGATTATAGTCTATAGACATGACTATAGTCCAGACTATAGACTATAGTTTGTATTAAAAACTGGACTAAAATGCAGATTACAGACTAGACTACAGTCCAAACTATTGAAAACTGTGGAAGAGGCTATAATTCAGACTATAGACTAATAAATAGTCTGGAGTTAAGGTAAATAATAGTTCAGGATTTAAGTAAGTATGTGTAGATAGAGATGGTTTTTGGAAAAATTTCGGTCTGTTACCTTATTCTACAAATCTATTTACTTCAAATATCAAATTCACAAAAAAAAAAAAAAAAAAAAATGAAACTCACCTGGATTTGTCCCGATTAAACCATCGCCTAATGTCCATTTAGGTTTATTTATTTCCAATGTTTGATAAAATACAGCAAAAATGGCAGCAAAGAATCCAGTTAGTGCCGCATAAAATATTACATAAAATATCAGAATTTTTGCTGTAAATAGAAGAAAGAAAAACAAAAACTAATTAATTTCATAAACAAAAGGACATTTATTTATTTAGTACACAAACAAGTTAAAATGATTAATGATATTTAAAAGCTCATTTAACAATTTAATTAACAAAATACTTAAGTTAAGCATCAACATTAAATAAATATTGAAATTAAAGTATAAAATAGACCTATTTTCTTAAATATTTGACTTTTAGAAAAGTCAATTAGTTTATTTACAGTAAATAACATTTTGTTGACCTTTAGCCTTATTAATCTTAAAAAACAATAAAGTTCTAACTCAATATTCCAGGTTTTGAGTGATAAAGCGAGTGAGAGAGGAAGAGGGGATTGTTTTTGTATTTGAATAGCTAAAAGTGTTTGTCAACTAACTTTCTTTGTTGTCTTGTCAAATAAAAAATTAAAACTTTTTGATATTTGTTAAAAGTTTACCTTTAATTAGAAGATGTTATAGTTGACACAACTAAGTTAATAGATTTATATAAGAGACGATTTTGAAATAGAAAACTGACAAAAGGAAGGAAACCGCCATCAATAGAATAGAATCTAAAGTCAGGACTATAGTTAAGAAAGTTTATAGTTATGAATGTTTATACCGTAGAGTATGGTTAAAACTTTAGACTTAACTACAGTTAGGGCTACTGATTTTAAACTAAACCAATGACTTGTATCAAGACGAGATTATTAATAAGACAATAGACTGGACTTAAGACTAGACTATAGTCTAGTGTACAATCTAGTCTATATTATAATCTCTAGTTTAGTCCAGTCTAGAGTAAAGTTTATAGTCTAGACTATAACCTTGTCTATAGTGTAATCTATAGTACAATCTATAGTCTAATCAATAGTCTAGTCTATAGTCAAGTCTATAGTTTTGTATATAGTTTAATCTATAATCTGGTGTGTAGTCTAATCTATAGTCTATAGTATAGTCTAGTCTATGGTCTAGCCTGTGGTACAGTCTATAGTCCAGTCTATAGTCTTGACTATAACCTAGTCTATAGTCTAATCTATAGTATAATCTATAGTTTAAACTATATTGTAATCTATAGTCTAGTCTATAGTCTAGTCTATAGTCTAGTCTATAGTCTAGTCTATAGTCTAGTCTATAGTCTAGTCTATAGTCTAGTCTATAGTCTAGTCTATAGTCTAGTCTATAGTCTAGTCTATAGTCTAGTCTATAGTCTAGTCTATAGTCTAGTCTATAGTCTAGTCTATAGTCTAGTCTATAGTCTAGTCTATAGTCTAGTCTATAGTCTAGTCTATAGTCTAGTCTATAGTCTAGTCTATAGTCTAGTCTATAGTCTAGTCTATAGTCTAGTCTATAGTCTAGTCTATAGTCTAGTCTATAGTCTAGTCTATAGTCTAGTCTATAGTCTAGTCTATAGTCTAGTCTATAGTCTAGTCTATAGTCTAGTCTATAGTCTAGTCTATAGTCTAGTCTATAGTCTAGTCTATAGTCTAGTCTATAGTCTAGTCTATAGTCTAGTCTATAGTCTAGTCTATAGTCTAGTCTATAGTCTAGTCTATAGTCTAGTCTATAGTCTATAGTCTAGTCTATAGTCTAGTCTATAGTCTAGTCTATAGTCTAGTCTATAGTCTAGTCTATAGTCTAGTCTATAGTCTATCTATAGTCTAGTCTATAGTCTAGTCTATAGTCCTAGTCTATAGTCTAGTCTAGTCTAGTCTATAGTCTAGTCTATAGTCTAGTCTATAGTCTATCTATAGTCTAGTCTATAGTCTAGTCTATAGTCTAGTCTATAGTCTAGTCTATAGTCTAGTCTATAGTCTAGTCTATAGTCTAGTCTATAGTCTAGTCTATAGTCTAGTCTATAGTCTAGTCTATAGTCTAGTCTATAGTCTAGTCTATAGTCTAGTCTATAGTCTAGTCTATAGTCTAGTCTATAGTCTAGTCTATAGTCTAGTCTATAGTCTAGTCTATAGTCTAGTCTATAGTCTAGTCTATAGTCTAGTCTATAGTCTAGTCTATAGTCTAGTCTATAGTCTAGTCTATAGTCTAGTCTATAGTCTAGTCTATAGTCTAGTCTATAGTCTAGTCTATAGTCTAGTCTATAGTCTAGTCTATAGTCTAGTCTAGTCTAGTCCTAGTCTATAGTCTAGTCTATAGTCTAGTCTATAGTCTAGTCTATAGTCTAGTCTATAGTCTAGTCTATAGTCTAGTCTATAGTCTAGTCTATAGTCTAGTCTATAGTTCTAGTCTATAGTCTAGTCTATAGTCTAGTCTATAGTCTAGTCTATAGTCTAGTCTATAGTCTAGTCTATAGTCCTAGTCTATAGTCTAGTCTATAGTCTAGTCTATAGTCTAGTCTATAGTCTAGTCTATAGTCCTAGTCTATAGTCTAGTCTATAGTCTAGTCTATAGTCTAGTCTATAGTCTAGTCCTATAGTCTAGTCTATGTCTAGTCTATAGTCCTAGGTCTATAGTCTAGTCTATAGTCTAGTCTATAGTCTAGTCTATAGTCTAGTCTATAGTCTAGTCTATAGTCTAGTCTATAGTCTAGTCTATAGTCTAGTCTATAGTCTAGTCTATAGTCTAGTCTATAGTTTAGTCTATAGACTAGTCGATATCTAGTATATATACTCTATAGTCTAGTCGATAGTCTAGTATATGGTTTAGTCTATTGTCAGGTCTGGACTATACTCCTGACTACAGATTACAGTCACAATTAAAGACTATACTAGGGCCATATTAAAGGTCGTCTATAAGTACGATTCCCTTTCCCACCAACAAATTAAACAACTCTGTTTAACTATTTCTCATGTTATGTCATGTTTACCTTTCGACTTTTTACCTTTACTCTCACACTGGCTCTCATGGTACTAACAAAAACACTATTAATAAGCAAAGAGATACACACATACAGACAGCAGTAATTAAAACTGATTGAAAGGTCATTTGGAACCGGAAATTGTCTTCGATTTTCGTTTGTGCTGTGTTAAGCAACATTCCATGTTTTGGATTTGAAAAACCTTTTAAGGATTTTTGTTGTTATTTTTATTAATAAATTCTAACCTTAAAAATATTTATTTGTATAACACTCAAGCCTATTTTTCTCTTGTACAATAACATCTAGTGTAGAATATTTTTAAACATTAAAGGACATTTGCCTGAAGTATGCTAATTTATTTTTAGCTTCCTCTTATTTTTCATCTAATTTTTTCCTTGATGAGGGTAAATAAATAATAAAAGATTGATGTGCTAATTTAAGATAGAAGAAAAAAAACACATACATAACATATTTTTATAACTTATAAATAAATTAAATTTATAAGTGTTATACCCCACAGCCTCATATAACACAAGGACTTGAGAGTAATAGTACAAAAAAGGGGGCGTTGTTGTGTCAGATATGACGTAACTTTTTCAAGGGGAATTTCAAAAAGCATAAAATGGAAGAACGAATGTACACATACTTTTAGAGCTGTATGTGTCATACGAGTTTATATAAGAGAATGTATATTGATAGAAACAATTCTAAAGCGCAGGTCCTGTTTGGAAAAAAGAAAAATTTTACTTGGCAGGAGGAGAAAATTTTTCTTAATACTAAAATGTGGAAATTTAAAGAAATTATTTTAAATAAAATACATGATTTGCTAAAATTTTTTAAAGTAACTAATTTGTTTTAAAAAAGTTTTAACAAAATTTTATAGTCGACTCTTTAATAGTTTATCTGCTCAATTATGTTGATCCCTTTTCCAGTCCCGGTGTCTATACGGGAGACATTTTTTTTTGTAAATGTCAAAGTTCATTTATAGTATCAGCTGTATACAGTTTATGCATTTCTTCTACTATACTATAAGTATTTTACTATACTTTTTTCTGTATTTTGAATTTTCTTTACTTTCTTTTACTGTTTCCTAGTAAAAATTTTCTGGTTTCCTTTTTATAGCCTTTAATGAAATCCTGTTGGTGGTGTCATTTAATCTTCTCTGCAGAGACTTGTAATTTTGTCTATGTGTATGTAAATCAATTGGATTTATGTTTATTACTGTGTCCATGAAGTAATTTTCTTGGATTTTTATTTTCTATTTGTAATTTCCATAAGGAATAAGTGTTAAATAAATTAAATATGGAGGCATATTGAAAGGAAGTGATTACAAGGCTAGTAGTTGAGGAATGTAGGCTAGAATTTAAACGGGACTATGGTCAATAATATAGACTAGAATCTACTCAAGACTATAAGAAATACTATATACTATATAGACTATAGACTAGACTATAGACTAGACTATAGACTAGACTATAGACTAGACTATATACTGGACTATAGACTAGACTGTAGACTAGACTATAGAGTAGACTATAAACTAGACTACTATAATTAAGACTCCAGTTATAGATCGGATTGTAGAATAGACTAGACTGTAGACTAGACAATAGAGTAGACTATAGACTAGACTACTATAATTAAGACTCCAGTTATAGATCGGATTGTAGAATAGACTAGACTATAGACTAGACTATAGGCTAGACTATAGACTAGACTATAGACTAGACTATAGACTAGACTATAGACTAGACTATAGACTAGACTATAGACTAGACTATAGACTAGACTATAGACTAGACTATAGACTAGACTATAGACTAGACTATAGGCTAGACTATAGACTAGACTATAGACTAGACTATAAACTACACTATAGTCAATACTATATATCAAGCTATAGACAAAACTATGTAGTATAGTTTTGTAGTCTAGACTATACCATAGACTAGACTATAGATCGGATTGTAAAACAGAATATAGTCAAATCTATGATCCACACTATAGTTGCAACTAGAAACAACGTTTGTCAAACACTGATCTTAAAAGCTTAAAACATTTTGCTCTCATAATTAAGCTTTACACTCTCCTTAACACAAACGATTGTTCTACACTGTTAAAAATCGGTCCCTTGATTAAGGGAATATGTATTCTTTTGAAATAAAATCTCTCAATTAATATCCATTGACTTTTTTGTATATTTATTTAACAAAATAAAACATTATTTCTATTCATATGCATACTCAGTGTTACATACATACATATATACAGAAAAACTTCATACAAATGTACATATGTATTAGTATATAAAGAATTGTGTGTGCAGTCCCCTACAATATTTAAGTTTATTTATTCAGATCAATAAATTATTTATGACTAAAAACAAAGCAACAATAATATTTGTTTCCAAAAGTATACGGTCATTCATTCCCTATAATCACAACTGCATAAATTTTCATGAATATGAAAACCAAAAGTAAATGGATACCTTAATACATTGAGAAAAAAGTATACTTTACTCATTCTTTGAGACTCCTAAAGTTTTAAATATTTAAAAGCATGAAATTAATAAAGATTTTTTATCTACAGTTTAACTACTTTTGACGCTCACAGTATTTTGAAATTTATGTTCATATTATTGTCTAGCTAGTGACGTCATGAACAATTTAAAATTCTGCTCTTACTTAGAAAAATATAAATAAATAATTATATATCATATTTTTAGTTTTGTTTTAATTACAATAATTAATTGAATTGCAAAAACTTTTTAAAAGATTTTTTTAACTTAATTTCTATTGTAAATTTCAAAAACTATAATTATAACTTGTATTTACTATTTAGATAATTTTAGTCTAAATTTAGAACAAACGCTAAATTTGTAAGTCACGTTAACAGACTATTAATAATGCACTATATGAACATGGCAACAATGCGAATTTTACACTTTTTAAGCGGGAGCATTTAGTCGGCAGTTTGGAAGACTAGATAATAGACTAGACTATAGACTGGACTATAGACTAGACTATAGACTAGACTATAGACTAGACTATAGACTAGACTATAGACTAGACTATAGACTGGACTATAGACTAGACTATAGACTAGACTATAGACTAGACTATAGACTAGACTATAGACTAGACTATAGACTAGACTATAGACTAGACTATATACTAGACTATAGACTAGACTATAGACTAGACTAGACTAGACTAGACTAAGACTAGACTAGACTAGACTATAGACTAGACTAGACTATAGACTATACTATAGACTAGACTATAGACTAGACTATAGACTAGACTATAGACTAGACTATAGACTAGACTATAGACTAGACTATAGTATAGACTAGACTATAGACTAGACTATAGACTAGACTATAGACTAGACTATAGACTAGACTATAGACTAGACTATAGACTAGACTATAGACTAGACTATAGACTAGACTATAGACTATAGACTAGACTATAGACTAGACTAGACTATAGACTAGACTATAGACTAGACTATAGACTAGACTATAGACTAGACTATAGACTAGACTATAGACTAGACTATAGACTAGACTATAGACTAGACTATAGACTAGACTATAGACTAGACTATAGACTAGACTATAGACTAGACTATAGACTAGACTATAGACTAGACTATAGACTAGACTATAGACTAGACTATAGACTAGACTATAGACTAGACTATAGACTAGACTATAGACTAGACTATAGACTATAGACTAGACTATAGACTAGACTATAGACTAGACTATAGACTAGACTATAGACTAGACTATAGACTAGACTATAGACTAGACTATAGACTAGACTATATAGACTAGACTATAGACTAGACTATAGACTAGACTATAGACTAGACTATAGACTAGACTATAGACTAGACTATAGACTAGACTATAGACTAGACTATAGACTAGACTATAGACTAGACTATAGACTAGACTATAGACTAGACTATAGACTAGACTATAGACTAGAGTCTATAGGAGCCGGTCTTCTACCCCCAATCTACAGGGTTGTAATAGAGAGAATTATTTTTGTAATTAAACATTAATTATTAAATCAAATACGGAAAATTTATTGTGTCTAGTTTGTAGTACATACTTACATATATGTATGAATACGTACATACATATGTATGTACATATTATTTAACTTATTGTTTTGGTTAATTTGTCTATTGTATGTTTTTGCATATTAATTTGTTTAAAGTTTACAGTTTTCTATCTATTTTCACAAGTTTATTTAGTAAGTAAGCTTTAATTAGAGGTTACATTGGCTTATGTAAAATTCTAATTAGTTTCCTTTTAGTTTTAGCACTTTAAGAACCTTAAAATAGAATTTTTACATATTTTCACAGTTTAACAATTAGCAAAAATCTGTTAGCATTGTTTAGATTTTAACACTTATTGGGTGCAAGTGAACTTAAAATGGTAAAAATCTTTTTATAAAAAGCTTTATAAAGGGAAATAGCCTGTGTTTTAATCCCCGAAAACCCTACATAAGTTAATACATATTCAATCATATACTGAGAGGTATAGTAGCAAAAGGAGCAATCTCCATTTTCTTTATAAGTGAATCAAAAAATTCGGCTAAGAATTGCCTGCGAAACTCTATGCGCTTGCTTAACAACATCTTCCTCTAATTTCTTTTGTAATTTGTAATAGATAATTTATATTTTTCCCTACTTTCCTAGTTAACCACTTTCGCTTCTCTACCCATTCATATGTTTATACAGTCATTTGATTTATTTACTCACATACTACAAACATATTATTTTCTTACTAAACTAAAATGCTGTTGTCATTTTTAATTGAAATACTTTAAGCTCAAATAAAAAGAACAAATATTCTTTTGATCTCTTAATTGTTATACGAACGAGAGGCAAGCAATTGAAAAGCGTCTGTGTTGAGGGTTTCAAAATTCCAAAAATGCCTTATTATTATTAAATGAAATTGTATGATACACAAATGCTCACAGCATAGTAATTTTTCTTCTAAAATCTAACAACAACAAAAATCGTGGATAAATTTTATGGAAACTACAACAATAATAACATAAACCTAAAGACGGCATTTTTGTTGGTACAGAACTGAACTAGAACTGAACTAGAACTGAACAAGAACTGAACTAGAACTGAACTAGAACTTAACTAGAACTGAACTAGAACTGAACTAGAACTGAACTAGAACTGAACTAGAACTGAACTAGAACTGAACTAGAACTGAACTAGAACTGAACTAGAGCTGAACTAGAACTGAACTAGAACTGAACTAGAACTGAACTAGAACTGAACTAGAACTGAACTAGAACTGAACTAGAACTGAACTAGAACTGAACTAGAACTGAACTAGAACTGAACTAGAACTGAACTAGAACTGAACTAGAACTGAACTAGAACTGAACTAGAACTGAACTAGAACTGAACTAGAACTGAACTAGAACTGAACTAAACTAAGAACTGAACTAGAACTGAACTAGAACTGAACTAGAACTGAACTAGAACTGAACTAGAACTGAACTAGAACTGAACTAGAACTGAACTAGAACTGAACTAGAACTGAACTAGAACTGAACTAGAACTGAACTAGAACTGAACTAGAACTGAACTAGAACTGAACTAGAACTGAACTAGAACTGAACTAGAACTGAACTAGAACTGAACTAGAACTGAACTAGAACTGAACTAGAACTGAACTAGAACTGAACTAGAACTGAACTAGAACTGAACTAGAACTGAACTAGAACTGAACTAGAACTGAACTAGAACTGAACTAGAACTGAACTAGAACTGAACTAGAACTGAACTAGAACTGAACTAGAACTGAACTAGAACTGAACTAGAACTGAACTAGAACTGAACTAGAACTAACTAGAACTGAACTACTGAACTAGAACTGAACTAGAACTGAAATCGAACTAGAACTGAACTAGAACTGAACTAGAACTGAACTAGAACTGAACTAGAACTGAACTAGAACTGAACTAGAACTGAACTAGAACTGAACTAGAACTGTACTAAAACTGAACTAGAACTAACCTAGAACTGTACTAAAACTGAACTAGAACTAACCTAGAACTGAACTGAAATATAACCTTTGACCCTTAAACTTAAATAATTAAATTTAATAAAATAGAAATAATATTTTCAAATTACCCTTAAAATATTTTAAGTGTTTAATTTTATTATTTTATACCGATATATTTTATATCAGTATAAACATTGTATCTAAAGTTTTTATTAGTTGTATAGAAAAAAGATTTATATTTATATACATACATATTAAAAACAATTTAAATTGAAACAATTTTTAAATGGAAATTCGTGTTTATAAATATTTTTGTTTACAAATAAATAAAATAAATTTCATTGAAATATTTATTATTTAGCCAGAAGTCACGTTCAGACTACATAGTTTTTTTTTGTTTTTTTTTTGTTTTTGCCACAACAACTTAATAATTTTGCAAAATAATTATTTAGCAATAAATGACAGGGAATTTATAATAAATTAACAGACAAAAGAAAATGGGAAACTTACAAATGGCAGCAGAGAAACAAAACTAATGGCAACGCTTTAAAATTAAAGTTATTGCACAGAGTGAGAGAGAGAGAGATAGAGAGGAAGTTGTGAAGAAATAAGAAAATAATTTAAACAAATGATATATAATTTTTGAAAAGTAATTAATAAAAAGATAATACATATTTATAAATTAAAATATAAACTTTTTGAAGTTTATGTGTTAAAATTAATACAAAAAATGAATTATTATTATTGATTTTTTTATAAACAAAACAACTTAATTATAGTTTTAGTTATTTATGATTTTATTTTATAGCTTTTTTACTATTTGATTGATATGTTAAGGAAAAACGATATGACAGTTTGATTAACAAATTTATATAACAAAAATTTTAACCCCCAGAAATGTTGTCAATATTTATATGTTTTACACCTTAAGAATAAAACATAAAATTACTTTTTTCCCTCTTATCTTTATTATACAAATAAATGACAAACATTTGTTTGAATCCGACAAAAAAACAAACAAATGTTTTTGATTGTATCGTAAAAAACGAACTCCCCCTTCCTCTTAAACTTCCGATAAAACACATAAAATTCTCCAAAAAAGGGAAATAATTTATATTGATTTTTTTACCAATATTATAAAACTACCAAAAATGTAGGAATCATAAAAAACGTGTTAAATTTTAGTTATGATTGTTACTAAACACGATACGTAATGATTAGTCATAGATTTTGGGGCCAAAAGTACTTATTAAAAGGAATGAGAAGTTAATTATATTTGAAAGGAATTGTAAAAGATAATATGAATTAAGTTTGAGGGTTAAACATTTATTGCTTTTATTTGTGATGTATTTAGGTCAGTAATAGTCACTCAAGGGCAATAGAGGGCAGAGGAATTCCATCATTACTTTTATAAAAAACCTAAAGTGATTTCTTCAAAATTTAAATTTTTGATAAAACTGGATCTGTAATGACAGTAAAGGGTTAATTCATATTAGCGCTCTTCATAGAATATCTTCTCTGACGTTTTATTAATACCTGTTAATAAAACTTTACAATTTATAATATACATTTTTTTAAATTTGTATAAAAATTAAGTCCATCGATTTTGGACTTATATATATTTTTCATAAGGTAATTATGTGTTGATGGTTTTTGAATGGAACTGTAATAGAATTGAACTAGAACTGAACTAGAACTGAACTAGAACTAAACTAGAACTGAACTAGAACTGAACTAGAACTGAACTAGAACTGAACTAGAACTAAACTAGAACTGAACTAGAACTGAACTAGAACTGAACTAGAACTGAACTAGAACTGAACTAGAACTGAACTAGAACTGAACTAGAACTGAACTAGAACTGAACTAGAACTGACTAGAACTGAACTAGAACTGAACTAGAACTGAACTAGAACTGAACTAGAACTGAACTAGAACTGAACTAGAACTAGAACTGAACTAGAACTGAACTAGAACTGAACTAGAACTGAACTAGAACTGAACTAGAACTGAACTAGAACTGAACTAGAACTGAACTAGAACTGAACTAGAACTGAACTAGAACTGACTAGAACTGAACTAGAACTGAACTAGAACTGAACTAGAACTGACTAGAACTGAACTAGAACTGAACTAGAACTGAACTAGAACTGAACTAGAACTGAACTAGAACTGAACTAGAACTGAACTAGAACTGAACTAGAACTGAACTAGAACTGAACTAGAACTGAACTAGAACTGAACTAGAACTGAACTAGAACTGAACTAGAACTGAACTAGAACTGAACTAGAACTGAACTAGAACTGAACTAGAACTGAACTAGAACTGAACTAGAACTGAACTAGAACTGAACTAGAACTGAACTAGAACTGAACTAGAACTGAACTAGAACTGAACTAGAACTGAACTAGAACTGAACTAGAACTGAACTAGAACTGAACTAAACTGAACTAGAACTGAACTAGAACTGAACTAGAACTGAACTAGAACTGAACTAGAACTGAACTAGAACTGACTAGAACTGAACTAGAACTGAACTAGAACTGAACTAGAACTGAACTAGAACTGAACTAGAACTGAACTAGAACTGAACTAGAACTGAACTAGAACTGAACTAGAACTAGAACTGAACTAGAACTGAAACTAGAACTGAACTAGAACTGAACTAGAACTGAACTAGAACTAGAAATAAGTGGGTCCCCTTTTAACTTTAACAGTTATTTGTGGCTTAGTAGTTTTAAAAAGTAATTTAATACAATTTATTAATGATTAAGATTTAGAGATTTATTACATTTAGATTTTCAATAATTAACATGAAATCATTTAAAAATTGTGGTTTGGCAAAAACTCACAGTCGTTAACTAAACTTCGGCAAATGTCAAGAACACTTTGCTTAAACAAAAAGCACAGAAAATTTACAATAAAAATTATGTAATTTATGACGTGATTGCCACCACAAAGACCCACTTGTAATTGAAACGTCTCTCTCTATATGATTAAATAGCCTACATTCCACCCCTTTCCGCAAAAACTATGACAAGAACAATATGTAAACAATAGAAATATTATAACACTATCTAACATACTATCACGTCACATCTTTTTTAGATATTGATCGATAATTTTTTTTATTATTATTTTACAGACACACAAAAAAATTGTTCAACGAAATGTCATAATTTTTATATATTTTTCCATATCAGTGATTTTAACATATCAATTATAGCAATGATTGGCAGAAAATGACCTTATATATATTTATAATATCTAAACAATTTACAATTGATTTATGACAATTGCAAACGTAATGTAGAATAGTTAGAAAAAAACTATAGACAAAACCTTTTTTAAGACTTTATTTATAATTTTAAAGAACAGAAATGATAAATTTATTTATTTATCACTAGGTTGAGGTTTATTTTTGTAAAAAAAGGCTTAAAAAATTTATCAATTCTAATTTGTTGTTTGTAAAGTAAAGTGTGAGAACATTTTTGTTGTTATATAAAGTTATAAAAAGCAATAAATATGTAAAAAATTCTGGAAACTTTTACACTATTTGCTTTGTGTGTATTTAAGTTAAGGCTACCATATTAGTTTGAAATGAAAAGATTGTCTAAATAAAGTGGTAACTTTGTTAATAACTGAACTAGAACTGAACTAGAACTGAACTAGAACTGAACTAGAACTGAACTAGAACTGAACTAGAACTGAACTAGAACTGAACTAGAACTGAACTAGAACTGAACTAGAACTGAACTAGAACTGAACTAGAACTGAACTAGAACTGAACTAGAACTGAACTAGAACTGAACTAGAACTGAACTAGAACTGAACTAGAACTGAACTAGAGCTGAACCAGAACTGAACTAGAACTAGAACTGAACTAGAACTGAACTAGAACTGAACTAGAACTGAACTAGAACTGAACTAGAACTGAACTAGAACTGAACTAGAACTGAACTAGAACTCAACTAGAACTGAACTAGAACTGAACTAGAACTGAACTAGAACTAAACTAGAACTGAACTAGAACTGAACTAGAACTGAACTAGAACTGAACTAGAACTGAACTAGAAACTGAACTAGAACTTTACTAGAACTGAACTAGAACTGAACTAGAACTGAACTTGAACTGAACTAGAACTGAAACTAGAACTGAACTATAACTGAACTAGAACTGAACTAGAACTGAACTAGAACTGAACTAGAACTGAACTAGAACTGAACTAGAACTAGAACTGAACTAGAACTAGAACTGAACTAGAACTGAACTAGAAACTGAACTAGAACTGAACTAGAACTGAACTAGAACTGAACTAGAACTGAACTAGAACTGAACTAGAACTGAACTAGAACTGAACTAGAACTGAACTAGAACTGAACTAGAACTGACTAGAACTAGAACTAGAACTGAACTAGAACTGAACTAGAACTGAACTAGAGCTGAACCAGAACTGAACTAGAACTAGAACTGAACTAGAACTGAACTAGAACTGAACTAGAACTGAACTAGAACTGAACTAGAACTCAACTAGAACTGAACTAGAACTGAACTAGAACTGAACTAGAACTGAACTAGAACTGAACTAGAACTGAACTAGAACTGAACTAGAACTGAACTAGAACTGAACTAGAACTGAACTAGAACTGAACTAGAACTGAACTAGAACTGAACTAGAACTGAACTAGAACTGAACTAGAACTGAACTAGAACTGAACTAGAACTGAACTAGAACTGAACTAGAACTAGAACTGAACTAGAACTGAACTAGAACTGAACTAGAACTGAACTAGAACTGAACTAGAACTGAACTAGAACTGAACTAGAACTGAACTAGAACTGAACTAGAACTGAACTAGAACTGAACTAGAACTGAACTAGAACTGAACTAGAACTGAACTAGAACTGAACTAGAACTGAACTAGAACTGAACTAGAGCTGAACCAGAACTGAACTAGAACTAAACTGAACTAGAACTGAACTAGAACTGAACTAGAACTGAACTAGAACTGAACTAGAACTCAACTAGAACTGAACTAGAACTGAACTAGAACTGAACTAGAACTGAACTAGAACTGAACTAGAACTGAACTAGAACTGAACTAGAACTGAACTAGAACTGAACTAGAACTGAACTAGAACTGAACTAGAACTGAACTAGAACTGAACTAGAACTGAACTAGAACTGAACTAGAACTGAACTAGAACTGAACTAGAACTGAACTAGAACTGAACTAGAACTGAACTAGAACTGAACTAGAACTGAACTAGAACTGAACTAGAACTGAACTAGAACTGAACTAGAACTGAACTAGAACTGAACTAGAACTGAACTAGAACTGAACTAGAACTGAACTAGAACTGAACTAGAACTGAACTAGAACTGAACTAGAACTGAACTAGAACTGAACTAGAACTGAACTAGAACTGAAAGAACTGAACTAGAACTGAACTAGAACTGAACTAGAACTGAACTAGAACTGAACTAGAACTGAACTAGAACTGAACTAGAACTGAACTAGAACTGAACTAGAACTGAACTAGAACTGAACTAGAACTGAACTAGAACTGAACTAGAACTGAACTAGAACTGAACTAGAACTGAACTAGAACTGAACTAGAACTGAACTAGAACTGAACTAGAACTGAACTAGAACTGAACTAGAACTGAACTAGAACTGAACTAGAACTGAACTAGAACTGAACTAGAACTGAACTAGAACTGAACTAGAACTGAACTAGAACTGAACTTGAACTGAACTAGAACTGAACTAGAACTGAACTAGAACTGAACTAGAACTGAACTAGAACTGAACTAGAACTGAACCTGAACTAGAACTGAACTAGAACTGAACTAGAACTGAACTAGAACTGAACTAGAACTGAACTAGAACTGAACTAGAACTGAACTGACTAAACTGAACTAGAACTGAACTAGAACTGAACTAGAAATGAACAGAACTGAACTAAACTAGAACTGAACTAGAACTGAACTAGAACTGAACTAGAACTGAACTAGAACTGAACTAGAACTGAACTAGAACTGAACTAGAACTGAACTAGAACTGAACTAAAACCTGAACTAGAACTGAACTAGAACTGAACTAGAAATGAACTAGAACTGAACTAGAACTGAACTAGAACTTTACTAGAACTGAACTAGAACTGAACTAGAACTGAACTTGAACTGAACTAGAACTGAACTAGAACTGAACTAGAACCGAACTAGATCTGAACTAGAACGGAACTAGAACTGAACTAGAACCGAACTAGAACTGAACTAGAACTGAACGAGAACTGAATTAGAAACTGAACTAAAACTGGAACTAGAACTGAACTAAAACGAACTAGAACTGAATTAGAACTGAACTAGAACTGAACTAGAACTGAACTAGAACTAAACTAGAACTAAACTAGAACTGAACTAAAACTGAACTTGAACTGAACTAAAAGCTTAATAAATAGACCAAGTAGTCAACAGACTAGTCCATTGACTGGTCCCTAGACTGGTCAACAAAGTAGTCAACATACTAATCGACTAATCAAGAGACTAGTCAACAGACTAGTGAATAGATTGATAATAGACTAGTATATTGTCAAGAGGCAGATCCCTAGTCTGACTAGTTATGATGTTTAAATTATAATTAATAAACTTTTTAATAATATCTTCAATCTTAATTAAAATTCTACGCTAAAACACCATTATTTTCAACATTTTCTCAAATTGCTCTCTGAAGACATCTTATTTATATTTTTATACAAATTTTATTCACTTCTCTTTAAATACTCTTCTTCTTTCTTTGTTTGTTTATTTATACAAAAAATATTATTAATTGGCATTGTATACATAAAGTACCTACATACATATGTATGTACATATATGTATACCCCTGATCAATTGACGACATCAGCAATTTCAAATCGATTTAAAGCAAATGAAAAATTTTATAAAAAAATCACTAGTTAAATGTATTGTAAATAAACATTAAAACAAATATAGACAAAACTTATACTTCATATGAATTTGTTTATAAAAAAATAAGAATTTGTTTGAATATTAAATGAAATGTCGTGGAGACAGCACACCAACCATAAAAGTGTTAATCAAAGTGAAGGGGGGAACATGAATGAAAAAGAAAAGAAAAAAAAGACAACAAAAATAAACATCCAAACTTTAATTTGTAAAACGGTGGGGTAGCAAAATTTTGAAATTTATTTAATTTTATGTTTATTTAATGTAAATTAAGTTCTTTTTTATGTAGTAGTACATAAATAATTAAAGAGCAAATAATTTCTCTGCAAAATTAGTTCAATTGCGACAAACGAATTTTAAAGATTTTTTTTAATGTGACAGACATTTTGAATAAGTTGTCATCCCAGTTTTATTGTTTTAATTGTTATAAATCTTTTAACACAGAACTCAAAATACTAGATTTAAAAAAAATGATCTTAACTTTACTCTTATTATATGCATTCGATTTCTCCCTGTTTTCTTGATGAGTATACTCAATATTAAATGAGTGTATTCCTCATACGTCATGGCAGGAATGTGAAGAAGTTTGAGCTTAAAATTTTCATAAATAGCTCTGAGAGCAACAATAAAAAATTAATTTCAAAAGTTTCCCTTGAAATTCACTGCAAACGTTATTTTAAAAATATTTTTAAATTTTATTAAAAATATGATATTTTTTAAAAATTGTCAAAATTTTAAATTTCGTAACAAATTCAAAAAAAAAAAAAAATATATATATATATAAAAATTTAATATATTTCTAAAAATATATTTTCAAAAACATTTTTTGTATTGGAAATTTTTATAAAATTCAGTTCTAGCTCAGTTCGAGCTCAGTTCTAGTTCAGTTCTAGGTCAGTTCTAGTTCAGTTCTAGTTCAGTTCTAGTTCAGTTCTAGTTCAGTTCTAGTTCAGTTCTAGTTCAGTTCTAGTTCAGTTCTAGTTCAGTTCTAGTTCAGTTCTAGTTCAGTTCTAGTTCAGTTCTAGTTCAGTTCTAGTTCAGTTCTAGTTGAGTTCTAGTTCAGTTCTAGTTCAGTTCTAGTTCAGTTCTAGTTCAGTTCTAGTTCAGTTCTAGTTCAGTTCTAGTTCAGTTCTAGTTCAGTTCTAGTTCAGTTCTAGTTCAGTTCTAGTTCAGTTCTAGTTCAGTTCTAGTTCAGTTCTAGTTCAGTTCTAGTTCAGTTCTAGTTCAGTTCTAGTTCAGTTCTAGTTCAGTTCTAGTTGAGTTCTAGTTCAGTTCTAGTTCAGTTCTAGTTCAGTTCTAGTTCAGTTCTAGTTCAGTTCTAGTTCAGTTCTAGTTCTAGTTCAGTTCTGGTTCAGCTCTAGTTCAGTTCTAGTTCAGTTCTAGTTCAGTTCTAGTTCAGTTCTAGTTCTAGTTCAGTTCTAGTTCAGTTCTAGTTCAGTTCTAGTTCAGTTCTAGTTCAGTTCTAGTTCAGTTCTAGTTCAGTTCTAGTTCAGTTCTAGTTCAGTTCTAGTCAGTTCTAGTTCAGTTCTAGTTCAGTTCTAGTTCAGTTCTAGTTCAGTTCTAGTTCAGTTCTAGTTCAGTTCTAGTTCTAGTTCAGTTCTAGTTCAGTTCTAGTTCAGTTCTAGTTCAGTTAGTTCAGTTCTAGTTCAGTTCTAGTTCAGTTCTAGTTCAGTTCTAGTTCAGTTCTAGTTCAGTTCTAGTTCAGTTCAGTCTAGTTCAGTTCTAGTTCAGTTCTAGTTCAGTTCTAGTTCAGTTCTAGTTCAGTTCTAGTTCAGTTCTAGTTCAGTTCTAGTTCAGTTCTAGTTCAGTTCTAGTTCAGTTCTAGTTCAGTTCTAGTTCAGTTCTAGTTCAGTTCTAGTTCAGTTCTAGTTCAGTTCTAGTTCAGTTCTAGTTCAGTTCTAGTTCAGTTCTAGTTCAGTTCTAGTTCAGTTCTAGTTCAGTTCAGTTCTAGTTCAGTTCTAGTTCAGTTCTAGTTCAGTTCTAGTTCAGTTCTAGTTCAGTTCTAGTTTCAGTTCTAGTTCAGTTTCTAGTTCAGTCTAGTTCAGTTCTAGTTCAGTTTCTAGTCAGTTCTAGTTCAGTTCTAGTTCAGTTCTAGTTCAGTTCTAGTTCAGTTCTCTAGTTCAGTTCTAGTTCAGTTCTAGTTCAGTTCTAGTTCAGTTCTAGTTCAGTTCTAGGTCAGTTCTAGTTCAGTTCTAGTTCAGTTCTAGTTCAGTTCTAGTTCAGTTCTAGTTCAGTTCTAGTCAGTTCTAGTTCAGTTTATAGTTCAGTTCTAGTTCAGTTCTAGTTAAGTTCTAGTTCAGTTCTAGTTCAGTTCTAGTTCAGTTCTAGTTCGTTCTAGTTCAGTTCTAGTTCAGTTCTAGTTCAGTTCTAGTTCAGTTCTAGTTCAGTTCTAGTTCAGTTCTAGTTCAGTTTCTAGTTCAGTTCTAGTTCAGTTCTAGTTCAGTTCTAGTTCAGTTCTAGTTCAGTTCTAGTTCAGTTCTAGTTCCAGTTCTAGTTTCCAGTATCGTAGTTCAGTTCTAGTTCAGTTTCTAGTTCAGTTCTAGTTCAGTTCTAGTTCTGTTCTAGTTCTGTTCTAGTTCAGTTCTAGTTCAGTTCTAGTTCAGTTCTAGTTCAGTTCTAGTTCAGTTCTAGTTCAGTTCTAGTTCAGTTCTAGTTCAGTTCTAGTTCAGTTCTAGTTCAGTTCTAGTTCAGTTCTAGTTCAGTTCTAGTTCAGTTCTAGTTCAGTTCTAGTTCAGTTCTAGTTCAGTTCTAGTTCAGTTCTAGTTCAGTTCAAGTTCAGTTCTAGTTCAGTTCTAGTTCAGTTCTAGTTCAGTTCTAGTTCAGTTCTAATGTAAAGAGAAATGTAAAGAGAAATTTTAAATGGAAAAGATTTCAAAAAAGTTAAAATTCAATAAAAAATCTGATTTAGAATTAGAAAAATATGTATATAAGTTTTGGATTTTCAAATGGAATTTTCTGAACATAGACTTTTTAGTTAAAAGTTAATGGGAAAGTTTTATTTGTAACTATTTGTCTCATTTACTTATTAATTAATGATTAATAAGTTTTTTTTTTTTTTGTATTTCATGTAATATTTTTTTGACAGATATAAACACGCAAGCACAACTCGCTAGTGTTATGACAACCAAGTATAAAAAGGGTGACCTATAAGTTTCTACATGACTCCAGGGCCACTATTTGAAAAAAACGAAAACTAATAATAATAAAAAATGAAAAAAATGTTAGAGAAATACATAAAGTAATTGTTGTTGTGGCAACAACACTATTTAGAAATAAGTATAAAGACAAAAAATAAATTATGTAAGACAATTACAAAATAATTGTAACAAGGAGAAAAATATATATAGAAAAAATAAATCAATAAATGAGCTTAGATTACAAAATATATAGATATATAGATATGTTTAGAGGGATTTAGAATTTTTATTAACTTACCCCAACTGCCGCCTGTACGACCCAGACATTGACTAGTTTCACTGTTCCACAGAAATGTTTTGAAGCCCTGCCATTTGCCCATTTTTGGAGGTGGCGCATAATATTCATTCTTTTTATCGGCCATTTTGTTTTATTTATATATATATAAACTGTGTTTGTTAAGGATTTTAGTTTGTTTGTTTTTTATTAAATTATTATTTTAAGGATTTTGTGTGTCTAGAGCAGTTTAGTTTGCTTTTTATAAATTATATAGTTTTTTTTTTTCTGGATTTACTTCTTCTCCTACGACTTCAGACTGCTTAAAGACGTTGAGGTGTCGTCTTGTCTTAAGGTGTGTGTGAGTGTGTTGGAAGGTTAATACTTTTTAGTCTATGTTTAACTTTATTATTATTCAGATGCGTATAACAATTTAATTAATAATTATTGGTTGATTTTTATTATTTTATAGATTGTTAGCAGTTTATCGCGTAATCAACTTTGTTGCAAAAACATTTTTACCGATTTTTTGTTGCTGGGGGGTTTTGAGGGGGGATTTTATTTATTGAATATTGTTGTTAGAGAGATTCGTTATAGATATATATATTTGGTATATTCTATGAATTGTTTTACTTTGTTAGAAGATTTTTGGTTTAAACTATTGACTGAATAATTTTACAAAGTTGATGACACCTAGAGAAAATACACAGAAAAAAAAGTAGAAGTTGTAGAAGAAAAAGTAAAAGAAAAATTAGTTTTAAAGAAAAAACATCAAATATAGATTTTATAAGTTTAAACAATTTTTTATTAAAAAATAGTTTTTATAGTTCTTTAAAACAGTTTTGATACACTTTGGTTTTTTAATATAAAAATTTTTTTATTTTTTTTTTTTTTTTTTTTTTTTTTTTCAAAAGTTTTTTATTAATTCTTTTTTTTTCTCCTTAAGGTTTAATAAAGTTTTATTTATTTATTTGAATTTGGTATAAAATTTTTTAAAAATATTTTCTAAATAAAAATTTTCTTTTATTACTTTCATCAACTTTTGGCCTACAGAACACAGTTATGTAACCGAGCACAAACCGTTAAAGAAAAAATTTCTTTCTTTCTTTTAACGTTTTCTTTGCTTTCCGTTTTGTTCTTTTTCCAATTCTATTCTCTACTGTTCTGTGCGCTGCTTTATGTGGAACTAAGAGTTCAATTTCAATTCCTTATTTCAGTTCTAAAAAGTCTCTTTTAGCTGTCATTTCTTAACAAGGAAAGTACTAAAAAGTTGTAAAAATTTTTAGTACTTTTCGTTTAGTACCATAAAGGAAATGTAATAAAATGTAAAATGACAATATAACAAAATATGTTGTAACCGTTAGTATTACAAAAAGAGAGAGAGAGAAAACGAGTGATTTCTTGTGTGTGTGTGTTTGAGAGAAAGCTTACAAATGTAACAGTTGTAAAAGTTTATTACAAGTCTTTAAGGCTGCTTTTTTTTGTCTTGATTCTATTACAGGCCTAATAGGAGCTATGTATGTCTCTAGTATTAACTATTTTCTAGAGTTTTATAATATCAAGTTGTAATAGAATAAACATAGTTAATAGTAAAGCTTTATATTAGAAATTTGGTAAAAAAAGGAAAGAAGAAAAGTTATAGAAAGAAGAGATTGGAAAATATTTAATTTCTTTTTCGTTAACTTAACGGAAAAATGTGATCCGATTTAAGAAATTAACAAATAATGCCTAAATTTTAAATTTTCTTTTGAAATTATGTATGTAGTTTTAACAATTATATAAAACTGACAAAATTGTAAAGAAGTCGAAATCCTAAGACCCTAGTATAAACTACTAAAGGATTAGGCTTAACTTTCGAATCCATATCTAGTTTCACAATTCCTCTGTTTCATCAGGTTTTCAAGTTGTTTGTTTACTAAATTTTGAAAAAACTCCGATTTTAGCCATACAGACGTTATAACAGCTTGAAAACTGCGTTATTTATAAATTTAGAGATATCAGCGGAAAGTCCAATCGATTGACTTTAAAAATAAAAGCTTAAACTCTGATCTAGCTTCTCACTTTTTCGAGATATTGTTACTTAAAGTTAATAACCATAATTTCTGCATTACATCACATTTAGGAGAGTTACTCAGTTTTGGTCATTTTAGAGTCAATATAACAGCTCTAAAACGCCTTTATTTATAGAGTTTGTGATGACATCTAAAACTCCCATTGATTGACTTTAAAATAAAAGCTTAATCTCTGTTCTAGCCTCTCTATTTTTCTATCTATTTTTCGAGATATCTTAATTTAATTTAACATTGGAAACAATTATCAGGCATAAACTTTAACGCATGATATCTCCATAAATACAAGAGATTTTTAAACAACAACAACTTTATATAACAAATTTGTTTGTTCAAAGCAATCTTTGCACTGTTATAACATCTCAAAAAGAACCAAAAATGGTTGGTTTTTCAATCTATAGGACTTGATATCTCGTTAACATAATGTAATGATGAAATTTTTAGGCCAGATTTAGTCCAGCTCAGTACTTTATGTAAGTTTCCTATTGTCTATGGGTTATAAAATTTTCTGGTCTATGTTATTTATTTGATTACTTTGGGACTTATAAGAAAATGTTATCTATGTTAGAGATAAATCTTAGAGTTTTAACGATTTCATCTCCTACGAAATAGAATCGTTATAATTTTATTGAAACTTTATTGCTTTAGAATAGCTAAGACTCTTAGAACTTATTAGAAGTCCCTTCTCATGATCTGCAGTATCTCGAAGAAGGCCAGTGACCCAGATCTAATGGAATGAAATTTGTTAAAAGTTGCAACTATCTTCATTTTAGAAAAAGTTGGTTGAGTTAACGTTTAACTTCTTAATCTCAACATTAGGACCATGCCGGCAATCGGCCTAGTTCGTTTTAATAAGACCAACAAGAAATGCGACGAACTTATCAACAATAAACTTACAAATAGTAACCAACCCACCGGAGTTACAATTCATACTAGAGATTTACTTTCGACAACTTTCGATTGCTGAGTTGACAGTCTTTGGCCGATTATGACTCTGGTGGTTCCGAGGTGAAGCAAACACTGTTGAACTTTTATTGTAGCTGTTTAAATGTGGCCAATAGTTCTCTCCGGAGAGAAAAAAACTTTCAGTTGATTGCTGAGTTACCAATCTATGGCCGATTATGGCTCTGGTGGTTCCGAAGCGAAAATATAATCGTGTGAAGGAAAGTTGAAATTCAAATTTTACTTCAAATATAAAGTAGTTATTTCATACATTACTTGGTAATGAGAGATCGTTATTAAACACATTATTATATTAAGATGAATAATAATTGTAACCAATTATCAAGAACTTTTTTATCAAGAACAGACAAGAGTTTAGTTTTTTAATTCCTAGTTGATATCGGTATAATTTATGTAATAACAATATAGCTTGTCTGCTTACCGGTTAAGTGAAGTTTTTGCTGGGTGTGTAATGTATTTAGCAAATGTCGGGTTTTAAAAACTATAATATATGTTTGTTTTTAGAAAATTAAGGTAAAATATAGAAGATGTCATATTTTGATATCGAGTAAGTGAAACTTCGAAAAGAAAATTTCTTTAAAAATTTTCCAGGTTATGAAATTTTGTAAATATTACGAAAGATTCGATTATTATTAGATTCTTGTTAACGAATTATTTTGAATAGTTTTGTAAACGTAATTAAGTTGTAATTTTGTTGGGAATTTCGAATTTTAAAAGAAATTTTAAATATAAATCCGTTCATATAAATATTTTGGAAAATTTGAAATTTTTATACAATTCAGGAATAATTCCTGAACTCCTTATTTTATAAAACAATTCTTCAGGAAGCTTTCGAAATATTTTTGAAAATTGTGAAATAATTCAATTTTAGAAAAAGTAAAATGAGAGGAATTCTAATATTTTGTCTGCTTTCTAAAGTCTTGAGTAAAATCTACCACAATTTTAGAATATTTGTTTCAAACAGCTAAAGTTGCCTGATGTTAACTAAGCAAATAAGGTTGCCAGATTGTAAATAAAGGAAATTTGTTAAAAGAATACGGAAAAAATAAGAAAAAAGTTTAAAGTTTTTAAAAAAAAGTCTTATTTTTGACTTTTTATTTAATATTTTTTGGAAAATTTTTAGAATATTTGATATATTTCTGAGAAACATATAGAAAAACTTTTAAACTCAAATAAATAGTTCTTAAATATGTCGTTTTAACATGAAAAAAAGCTTAACTTGTCACTTTGACAAATAAGAAAATGTCATAAAATTCTGGAGAGAGTATATTGAGAGCATTCAATGTGACATTAAACGAGTAATTAGCTGTTGAAGGGTAAAATTTTAGTAGAAAAATTTGAAGAAAATTGTATATAGAAATACAATTTTTAATGGAAAATATTAAAAAAAAAAAAATTTGATTTTATTTTCAAAAATATTGAAAACTAGGGTTATGTTAAAATGTAAGTTTTTATTATAACAAAGTTATTATTTAACTTTTAATATTACTAGAGGGCGTGGCTTTTTTCTTAAAATGAAAATATTTTTATTTATTTATTTTTTTTTTTTTAATAATTACGAAACACTTTATTTTTAAAATGTAAGAAGTTAACCTCTATTCAAAAGAAAAAAGGAATAAAAATTATAAAAAAGAAACCCCTTATGTGTTACTAAGGCAATAGGGTTTCAAACAGAAAAACAATTTTGAACACAAAAGATTTCGTTTTTTTTTTTTTTTTTTTTTTTTTGAGAAGTTTTTATATCTCCTTAAGTATTGGTATTTGTACAATTAAATGCAAACATTACTCTACTTTTTTCGGAATTATTAAGAAATGGCAGCAGTACCCTTACGCACACACAAACTTATCCTACTGACACATATTAAACGTAATTTATTTACACGACTTTTTTTTTTGCTTTATTCTTCTTTTTTTTTGTTATAACACTTTTTTTTCTAATACTAAAGAAGTCCTTTTAATGAAAGCAAAAGAGGAAAGAGAGAGAGAGAGAGAAAGAGCGTAAAAGAGAGTGTATTAAAGCTTAAAAGAGTTTGCGTGTTTAAAAGTGAAACACAGCTAGAAATAGTTATACAGTTAGGACAAGAGCAAGAGAGCTTTGCTATATAATAAGAATTAAGGATAAAGAAAACTTTAATAAAAGTGTTAGGATAAGGAAGAGTAAAAGGAAAAAAGTCCTTGTACGCATAATTTACTGTTATGCACTCTTTCTCTCTCTTTATGAACTTTTACAACCACCATTTTGCTTTTCTTAACACACACTCTCTCTCTCTCTCTCTCTGTATGTTATAATAAAAACTCTCTTCTTTTTTTTTACTATTACATACAAAACAGGATAATTTTTCTTTTAGGAAAATGAAAAATTTTTCTAAATTTTCTTTAGTTTTTAAAGAAAAGTCAAATATTTTAACTAAATTTTAGAAATATGTTCTTTTTTCCTTAATTTAAACCTAAAAACCTAAAAAAAAAACTTTTAAAAATATTAAAAAGTTTTTTCTTAAGCTTCTTGCTCTTTTAACTGTTTTTTTTCCCCGTTATTGATTTTTCCGTTAATAATGTATGTAAAATTGTTACACAATATTTTCCTTAACTTAAAAAAAAAATCTTTCAGTTTTTCAATTCTATAAAAGTTTATCATATTTTTTATAATAAAAAAAAGTTTTTTTAAATTGAATCTTCCAAACTGTAAAATGATAATTTTATATAACAGTCTTTTCTTTTAGGAAAAAAAAGTTCCTTTTTTTCACCCATAGTAAAAGAAAAAAAATCGAATTTTTGTATGTATATAAGTGTTACAAGGATATTTTTTTTCAATTTTTTTTTTTAAATACTCCAAACACAAATAACCCACAATTTTCACTTAAACAGTCAAAACTTTATATATATATTTTTACAATTTTCAAAAAGTCTTTATTTGCACTAAATCCTTTTAATGTTTTTTTCTTTTAGTTCCAAAAAAAGTTAATTCTTTCTTTAATCCATATATAATATTTTTTTTTCACTATATATATGTACTTTTTTCCTTATATATACCTAAGTATATATAATAATTCTTTCTTATTTTTTTTTCTTCTTTTGCACTATCTGTAATATAAATTGGGGTTTTTAATCCGTATTCAAAATTCTACCGTATGTCGTCCAGAGTTGAAACGCCAATGATAGTGTCTTTACTGCAACTGAAAGAGAAGTTTTATTTTCTGTGTTCAAAATTTGTTTAATGGTATTCGTTGCCTGAAACGACTTTACTACAATTGTGTGTGTTGTGCTTTTTTTTTCACTACCCATAGCCAGACCAGGGGTAGGGGGCTTTACAATTTTTGTTCTAAAATTGCTTCTTTTCTATGGATAAACTATGGGTTCGTGTGTGTGTTTGTAAGTTGTTTTAGTACAACAATCATTGGTATTTGATTAGTACCACCAATAATAGCGCACATTGAGCGTAAGAGCGACGTCAATAGAGAGCTTTTCATGTTAATTTTTTGGGGTTGTTTTATTCTATATAAAATGGAAAAAGTTTTTTTGCTAATTAATTGAAAAAGCTTAAAGCCGTTAAAATGTTTAAATTTGAATTTGAAGTATTTTGCTAATAAATGAAATTGCAGACTAGACTAGGTAGTCTGTGCTGTAGACTATAATATAAACCATACTATAGATTAAGCTCTATACTACACTACAGATTAGACTTTAGACTAGACTACAGACTACACTATAGAATAGAATATGTGTTAGACTATAGATTAGTCTATATACTAGACTATAGACTAAACTATAGACTAGACTATAGACTAGACTATAGACTAGACTATAGACTAAACTATTGACTAGGCTATAGAGTAGGCTATAGTCTAGTCTATAGTCTAGTATACAGTCTAGTATACAGTCTAGTCTATAGTCTAGTCTATAGTCTAGTCTATAGTCTAGTCTATAGTCTAGTCTAGTCTATAGTCTAGTCTATAGTCTAGTCTATAGTCTAGTCTATAGTCTAGTCTATAGTCTAGTCTATAGTCTAGTCTATAGTCTAGTCTATAGTCTAGTCTATAGTCCTAGTCTATAGTCTAGTCTATAGTCTAGTCTATAGTCTAGTCTATAGTCTAGTCTATAGTCTAGTCTATAGTCTAGTCTAGTCTAGTCTATAGTCTATAGTCTAGTCTATAGTCTAGTCTATAGTCTAGTCTATAGTCTAGTCTATAGTCTAGTCTATAGTCTAGTCTATAGTCTAGTCTATAGTCTAGTCTATAGTCTAGTCTATAGTCTAGTCTATAGTCTAGTCTATAGTCTAGTCTATAGTCTAGTCTATAGTCTAGTCTAGTAGTCTAGTCTATAGTCTAGTCTATAGTCTAGTCTATAGTCTAGTCTATAGTCTAGTCTATAGTCTAGTCTATAGTCTAGTCTATAGTCTAGTCTATAGTCTAGTCTATAGTCTAGTCTATAGTCTAGTCTATAGTCTAGTCTATAGTCTAGTCTATAGTCTAGTCTATAGTCTAGTCTATAGTCTAGTCTATAGTCTAGTCTATAGTCTAGTCTATAGTCTAGTCTATAGTCTAGTCTATAGTCTAGTCTATAGTCTAGTCTATAGTCTAGTCTATAGTCTAGTCTATAGTCTAGTCTATCTATAGTCTAGTTTCTAGTCTAGTCTATAGTCTAGTCTATAGTCTAGTCTATAGTCTAGTCTATAGTCTAGTCTATAGTCTAGTCTATAGTCTAGTCTATAGTCTAGTCTATAGTCTAGTCTATAGTCTCGTCTATAGTCTAGTCTATAGTCTAGTCTATAGTCTCGTCTATAGTCTAGTCTATAGTCTAGTCTATAGTCTAGTCTATAGTCTAGTCTATAGTCTAGTCTATAGTCTGTCTTAGTTAGTCTCTAGTCTATTAGTCTAGTCTATAGTCTAGTCTATAGTCTAGTCTATAGTCTAGTCTATAGTCTAGTCTATAGTCTAGTCTATAGTCTAGTCTAGTCTAGTCTATAGTCTAGTCTCTAGTCTAGTCTAGTCTAGTATAGTCTAGTCTATAGTCTAGTCTATCTGTCTAGTCATAGTCTAGTCTATAGTCTAGTCTATAGTCTAGTCTATAGTCTAGTCTATAGTCTAGTCTATAGTCTAGTCTATAGTCTAGTCTATAGTCTAGTCTATAGTCTAGTCTAGTCTATAGTCTAGTCTATAGTCTAGTCTATAGTCTAGTCTATAGTCTAGTCTAGTCCCTATAGTCTAGTCTATAGTCTAGTCTATTAGTCTAGTCTATAGTCTAGTCTATAGTCTAGTCTATAGTCTAGTCTATAGTCTAGTCTATAGTCTAGTCTATTAGTCTAGTTCTATAGTCTAGTCTATAGTCTAGTCTATAGTCTAGTCTATAGTCTAGGCTATAGTCTAGTCTAGTCTATAGTCTAGTCTATAGTCTAGTCTATAGTCCTAGTCTATAGTCTAGTCTATAGTCTAGTCTATAGTCTAGTCTATAGTCTAGTCTATAGTATGGTCTATAGTCTAGTCTATAGTCTAGTCTATAGTCTAGTCTATAGTCTAGTCTATAGTCTAGTCTATAGTCTAGTCTATAGTCTAGTCTATAGTCTAGTCCTATAGTCTAGTCTATAGTCTAGTCTATAGTCTAGTCTATAGTCTAGTCTATAGTCTAGTCTATAGTCTAGTCTATAGTCTAGTCTATAGTCTAGTCTATAGTCTAGTCTATAGACTACACTATAGACTAGACTATAGTCTATAGACTATAGACTAGTCTAGTCTATAGTCTATAGACTAGTCTAGTCTATAGTCTGGTCTATATTCAAGTCTATAGTCTAGTCTATAGTCTAGTCTATAGTCTAGTCTATAGTCTAGTCTATAATCTAGTCTATAGTCTAGTCTATAGTCTAGTCTATAGTCTGGTCTATAGTCTAGTCTGTAGTCTAGTCTAAAATCTAGTCTATAGTCTAGTCTATAGTCTAGTCTATAGTCTAGTCTATAGTCTAGTCTATAGTCTAGTCTATAGTCTAGTCTATAGTCTAGTCTATAGTCTAGTCTATAGTCTAGTCTATAGTCTAGTCTATAGTCTAGTCTATAGTCTAGTCTATAGTCTTGTATATAGTCTAGTCTATAGTCTAGTCTATAGTCTAGTCTATAGTCTAGTTTATAGTCTAGTCTATAGTCTAGTCTATAGTCTAGTCTATAGTCTAGTCTATAGTCTAGTCTATAGTCTAGTCTATAGTCTAGTCTATAGTCTAGTCTATAGTCTAGTCTATAGTCTAGTCTATAGTCTAGTCTATAGTCTAGTCTATAGTCTAGTCTATAGTCTAGTCTATAGTCTAGTCTATAGTCTAGTCTATAGTCTAGTCTATAGTCTAGTCTATAGTCTAGTCTATAGTCTAGTCTATAGTCTAGTCTATAGTCTAGTCTATAGTCTAGTCTATAGTCTAGTCTATAGTCTAGTCTATAGTCTAGTCTATAGTCTAGTCTATAGTCTAGTCTATAGTCTAGTCTATAGTCTAGTCTATAGTCTAGTCTATAGTCTAGTCTATAGTCTAGTCTATAGTCTAGTCTATAGTCTAGTCTATAGTCTAGTCTAGTAGTCTAGTCTATAGTCTAGTCTATAGTCTAGTCTATAGTCTAGTCTATAGTCTAGTCTATAGTCTAGTCTATAGTCTAGTCTATAGTCTAGTCTATAGTCTAGTCTATAGTCAGTCTATAGTCTAGTCCATAGTCTAGTCTATAGTCTAGTCTATAGTCTAGTCTATAGTCTAGTCTATAGTCTAGTCGATAGTCTAGTCTATAGTCTAGTCGATAGTCTACTCGATAGTCTAATCTATAGTCTAGCCTATAGTTTAGTCTATAGTCTAGTCTATAGTCTAGTCAATAGTCTAGTCTATAGTCTAGTCTATAGTCTAATATATTGTCTAGTCTATAGTCTAGTCTATAGTCTACTCTATAATCTAGTCCAACGGTTCCCAAAAGGGGGTCCGCGGACCCCTAGTGGTCCGTAGCAAAATCCTAGGGGGTCCGCGAAGACGAACGAAAATGAATAAAAAATATTCTCTATATGCAACAACATCGAAGAAGTCTAACTTTCACATATTTTCCCGAAAACTTAGCTTACATACTCAGCTCACTCCTATGCAATCGCAAAAAAATTTAGAAACATGACTCTTTAAGCACATGTCGACAATACTTGTTAAAGAAACCTTTTCTCTACCTTGACGAGAAATGAACATGAAAGCTCTCACGATCATAAAATTAAACATCATGTTAGAAGTCATTCTATATTTAAAACCATGAAATTGAAAACATCTCCGAAATACTAAATGTTCTCAATGTACGGGAATATTTTATAGGGTTTATGGACCAGGACTAAGACAATTTTCGGACGAACAATTACACAGTGATACAGCAAAAAAATGCAGGGGTTCTCATATACCAATTCCATTTCGTTATAGTCCATAGAGTAGGAATTTATTTTTAATTTTTCCCGATCACTTCGTTTAGTTCCTTTTTAAGAGCAAAAGTTGTGAAAAATAGCTATTTTTGAAGTTTTAACTTTAAAAAAAATATATGTTTGGTAGTTTGCAACCGATTTTCAAATTGGATATTTTGTTTTAAAGATACAAGTGTTGTCTTTCAACCCAAAAAAATAAATCCAAAATTTATGATTAATGTCTTGGTTATGGTCATTTAAGTAAAAAAACTAACACTTTTTTCACAATTTTTAATTTTCATACTGCTCTACGTTGGCCATGAAGTAGTAACTTTAGCTTTTATTACATTTGAAAAAAGGCACATTAAGTTGGGTTTCCAATGATGGTCAATTTATGATAATCGATGAAAAAGGTTATGAGTTGTGCTAAGTTTTATAAAAATATAGCATATTTCTTCCATACAAAAACGTTCATGTTTCTGGTTTTCTTTGTAACAAGTTTAAAAAATGTTTATAAACATTTTTATACAAAAATTAATTTGTATGGAGAAAACCAAAAATTCGAGAAACATGCTATTAGAAAAATTGGCATAAATCATCCAGTTTTTCATAGATTTTTATGAAATAACAAGTTTTAGAAACCTTCCTTTATGTGATTCTTCAGGAAAGTAATAAAAGATGAACTCACTGCCTCATGGTCAAAGTAGAGCATGATGAAAATGAAATTTTTTTAAAAAAGTGTGAGTTTTTTTACTTAAACGACCGTAACTCAGACATTTGACCATAAATTTTGGATTTCTTTTTTTGGATTAAAAGACACTTGTATCATTAAAAAAAATATCGGATTTGAAAATCGGATGAAAACTACTAAACTTATGATTTTTCAAATTTAAAACTTCAAAAATGGCTCTTTTTCGCATCTTTTGCTCTTAAAAAGTAAGTTAACGAAGTGATAGGGGAAAACTAAAAATATATTCGTACTCTATGGACTATAACGAAATAGAATTGGTATATGAGAACGCCTGCATTTTATTTTTCTTCACTTTTGTATCACAGTGTTATTTATAAGAATAAGATATCAAAATATGTATGGGGGTCCGTGAAATTAAATAAATTCCTCAAGGGGTCCGCGAAGTAAAAAATGGTGGGAACCGCTGATCTAGTCTATAATCTAGTCTATAGTCTAGTCTAGTCTATAGTCTAGCCTATAGTCTGTAGTCTATAGTCTAGTCTATAGTCTGTAGTCTATAGTCCATAGTGTATAGTCGAGTCTAGTTTATAGTCTATAATCTACTCTATAGCCTTGTCTATAGTCTGATCTATAGCCTAGTCTATAGTCTAGTCTATAGTCTAGTCTATAGTCCAGTCTATAGTCTTGTCTATAGTCCAGTCTATAGTGTAGTCTATAGTCTAGTTTCTAGTCTAGAATAGACTACAGTCTATTATAACATGTGCTTGTCCTAGGAGAAATTCTATCCTCACTCCATAGATTTCAAAGATACAATCAAAAAGCTAGTCCAAAGGCATAAATATATGTATAACGTTGCACGTTTTCGCTTAAATTTTTGTTTAAGTATCAAATATATAGACATTCGTGACGAACGACTAATTATAACCAACCAGGTGGATTTTAGATTCCTTAGCGAACTGATGGGATTATGTTACATTATTACTACTACTCCCTAGCCTTAAAATAATCTATTACATTTTACAAAATTCGTGAACTTTCTTTTCTTTTCCAACAACTTACAAAGTAAATCCTTTTAAAAGCTTTCTATAAAAGCTCTCTAGCACTCATCTATTTACTCTCTATTTATCGCAAAGCTCTCATTATTAGTGTGAAGTACTAAAATACCTAAAAACACAACAACACCCTTAGGCCAAAGGAAAAGGAAAAAACTGAAAAAATGACTGTAAACTCGCCCTTTGGATTAAGTGCTTTATAAGTTTCTATCGTTCTTTTTTTACTTTAGGTGCACAGGATCAAAAGCGCAGGTTCAAAGCAAAGGAATTAAGGCAAATGAGGCAATAAATTTGTGGGAAAAGAAGTAAGAAAGTTAAAGTATAATAGGAAAAGAAAATTCTATATAAGTAATTTCTATATAATAATATATATTGATTAAAAATGATTTAATAGAAAAAGAGAAGAAGAGCAGTAAAAAAGAAAGACAAGAAAAGGCATATCAAGGAAGAGAATAACATGAAAAAGAGAGTTAGGGAGTACAGGAGGCTAAAAATTTAAAGAAAAAGGAAATTTTAAATTAGAGCTAATGATAACACAGTTCAGTTTTAAAGATATTGGTAAAATTAAGGCGAAAAATTTCGTAAAAGTTTTATTAAAACAGGGCGACTTTTCAAATTTTCTGATTACTTTTATAAATATTGTATAACCACGTGATTAATATTTATACATACTCTCTGTCTACTTTTTATTACAATTATGAGCGCATTTAACTCCCCCTCTTTAAGTTTTACTCTCTACATTTCACTCTCTCAATTATGATTTCTCTCTTTTGTAAAGACTGTGCTAATTTTTTGTATTTCTTTGATTTTATTTTACTGAAAATTATAACTTTTATTAACTACCCCTTCAAGTCTTACGTCATTTCTCAGCTGTTACCTAAGAGTTTAGTGTTATACAACACCCCCATACTCTAAAAGGGATAAAATCACCCAAAATACCTCCCCCTTATAGGAGACCTTACAGCATAGTTTTTTCACAATTTCTAACAATTCAAAGTACGAGTAGAGTACATAAGTATATGAATCCTTTATACTGGCAGCTGTGGCTGACAGACCAAACTCCTGCCGCCTGAATGCTTTGCCTATTTTCCTTCCTGTTGTGCTGCGGTCTGTGACAGTATTAACACATACATATGGTTAACAAAAAAAATCACGTTCTAGCAATTTTATTAAGCAAAAAAACCCCAAACACCCCCACCGAACGTTATTCCCAAAAGAAAAAAAAAAAACAAAAATAAATCTTATAAATAAAAGTGTACAATTAGTTTGTTTTTTAAGTGCGTTTGTGGTTAAGCCTCCAAACTATTCTTTCCCATATTATTGTGTCCATTGTCACATACACACTACTAGATACATTTTTTCCATCCCCACCACCTCTTCTGTCTCTTTTCTCTCACTCTCGCTTCATTCTATTCTTTATGTTAAGTAATCCCTTTAGGCTGAAGGACGTTCGTTTCATGACACACAATACTACAATATTTAAAAAAAAAAAACTGAAACCAACAACAACAACAACAACATATATCAAATAATGAAAAAAATGTGAATTGTCTTCACGTTCAGCCATTGTTCTGCCAAAATGTAGAAAATCTAAAAAAATTATCCAAAATAAATGAGTAAAATTTTGTGTAATTTTTGTCAACGCCATTGTCATTTGTTGTAAAAAAACACATTTAGCAAATTGTTTCCAGTTGTTGGGAGGCCACTTACAGAAAGTGTTCTTTTCTACAATTGATATTATATTTGAAATTAACTACACAAAATTTAAATCTCTTCTAAGTCCATATACTCTAATAAATATTTTCGAATAAGAAATATAATTTTATAAATTAATAATTTTCGAAAAAGTATTCAAAATTTCAATGAAATTTCACATTTTTGATGATTTTTCGAAGATATTTAAAATTTTGGAAGAATTTTAAAATTTTCGAACAAACTTCAAATTTTCAAAAAAAATTCGAATTTTCAAAAAAATTTCAAATTTTCAAAGAAATTTAAAATTTTTGAAGACATATGGATTTCAGTCTAGTCTATAGTTTTGACTATAGACTATAGACTAACTATAGACTAGACTATAGACTAGACTATAGACTAGACTATAGACTAGACATAGACTAGACTATAGACTAGACTATAGACTAGACTATAGACTAGGCTATAGACTAGACTATAGACTAGACTATAGACTAGACTATAGACTAGACTATAGACTAGACTATAGACTAGACTATAGACTAGACTATAGACTAGACTATAGACTAGACTATAGACTAGACTATAGACTATAGACTAGACTATAGACTAGACTATAGACTAGACTATAGACTAGACTATAGACTAGACTATAGACTAGACTATAGACTAGACTATAGACTAGACTATAGACTAGACTATAGACTAGACTATAGACTAGACTAGACTATAGACTAGACTATAGACTAGACTATAGACTAGACTAGACTAGACTAGACTAGACTATAGACTAGACTATAGACTAGACTATAGACTAGACTATAGACTAGACTATAGACTAGACTATAGACTAGACTATAGACTAGACTATAGACTAGACTATAGACTAGACTATAGACTAGACTATAGACTAGACTATAGACTAGACTATAGACTAGACTATAGACTAGACTATAGACTAGACTATAGACTAGACTATAGACTAGACTATAGACTAGACTATAGACTATAGACTAGACTATAGACTAGACTATAGACTAGACTATAGACTAGACTATAGACTAGACTATAGACTAGACTATAGACTAGACTATAGACTAGACTATAGACTAGACTATAGACTAGACTATAGACTAGACTATAGACTAGACTATAGACTAGACTATAGACTAGACTATAGACTAGACTATAGACTAGACTATAGACTAGACTATAGACTAGACTATAGACTAGACTATAGACTAGACTATAGACTAGACTATAGACTAGACTATAGACTAGACTATAGACTAGACTATAGACTAGACTATAGACTAGACTATAGACTAGACTATAGACTAGACTATAGACTAGACTATAGACTATACTATAGACTAGACTATAGACTAGACTATAGACTATATATAGTCTATATATAGTCTAGACTATAGACTAGACTATAGACTAGACTATAGACTATACTATAGACTAGACTATAGACTAGACTATAGACTATATATAGTCTATATATAGTCTAGACTATAGACTAGACTATAGACTAGACTGTAGACTAGACTGTAGACTAGACTATAGACTAGACTATAGACTAGACTATGGACTAGACTATTGACTAGACTATAGACTAGACTATAGACTAGACTATAGACTAGACTATAGACTAGACTATAGACTAGACTATAGACTAGACTATAGACTAGACTATAGACTAGACTATGGTCTCATCTATAGTCTTATCTATAGTTAAGACTATAGTCTGAACTATAGTCTCATATGGTCTCATATATACTCTGGACTACGGTTCATCTATAGTCTAGACTATGGTCTTATCTATAGTCTGAACTAGAGTCTCATCTTTAGTCTGGATTATAGTCTCATCTATAGTTTGGCCTCGTGTCTGCAGTCTTGACTATATTCTAGTGTATAATCTCGGTATCTTGAGCTGCAGTCTAGTCTATAGTTTTGACTAAATTTTTAGACATAAGACAGGCCTATATTGGTTTGGTTTTCGGAATATTGACTTCAGATTTTGTTAGACTTAGAAATTATGAATTATGAATATCTTCTTATTTAAACAACTATTTATGCGCTCTATTAAATAATTAAAACGAGTTATAAAATTATCTTCCTGTTTTTATTATTATAGAAAACTATATTTCCCAACACAATTATTTTAGATATTAATATTTCAAAATAATTACATTTTGTTTTATAAACTACGTTTTAATTTAGGTTGGCTTTTCCTTAGCCATACCACCAAAAAGAAGATTTTGTAACAAATTAAAACAAGCGAAGACATTGTCATGATTTAAACAAAAAGAATAAAACAAAGCATACAACAAACATGTCTTTTAAAAAAATGTTAAACTTAACATGTTACAACATGTCAAACAAACAACAGAACCCTGTACTCGCACTAAATACATGAACTAATTCAGGAACTAAAACAAAAAGAAACAATCATTTCAACTTTGTTTTTATTATTTGTGTAAACAATAGTGTAAAAAGGTCTGTAAACTAAAAAAAAAATCAGTTTATGGAAGAGCAAGAGGCAAAGTAGAAGTTACGATTTTAAATATAATGTTAGAGAATTTTAGGAACAATGTATCGAGGGAAGTACTTAACTATAGCTATAAAATGACCCACTTTATTAAGTGTTAGTTTGTGTATCGTATGTATAAGTGGAATAAATTGTAAATGTTAAGCTTACATGTGTGAATAAATTAAGACATGTTAAAGACAAACTATTCATAACCCTACTCATGTTGTACTCCCAGTTCTAAAATATTTGATATTTTCAATGTTTGTCTAGAAAATAGAAAATAACTTAAACTATTTTAAAATTAATTATAATTAAAGTTAATCTGCAGAGTTGTTTTCATAGTTTACCTTAAGCACCCAAGGTTGTTTCTATTGGTAGTAAACTTAAACAGAGTTGTATTTACTCTCACATTTACAGAGTGAATAATAATAACAAATAACAAGCCGAATTCATTAAAAGTTAAATAATTTAAACAATAAACCAAACACCCACAACTAAAGCTGTCAGATTCCTTATATGAAAAATGTTATGAAATCGTTTTATTTCCTGAATTCGTCTATTAATTCACCTTGCTAAAACCGTAAAAAGCAAGCTCTCTTGATATTCGCCTTTTTAGAAACTTTTGATTTTAACATATCTTTCTATGTTTGTTACAAACGTTTTAATTGTTCCCATTTACCCAACTTAAATATTAAGCAAATGTGTAATTGTAGCTAAATATTTACCACTAAAAGTCAATTGTTCTTTTCCGACACGACCGTAGGGATATCCCCCAAAATCGGACATGTTTTAAGTTTCACTGAAAGTTTGGTTAACAAAAACTTTTCTAAGAAGGTTTTCTATATGGAATGTTCTAAGCAGACTAGACTATAGACTAGACTATAGAGTAGACTATAGAGTAGACTATAGACTAGACTATAGACTAGACTATAGACTAGACTATAAACTAGACTATAGTCTAGACTATAGACTAGACTACAAACTAGACTATAGACTAGACTATAGACTAGACTATAGTCTAGACTATAGACTACAACAAAAACTTTTCTAAGCAGATTTTCTATATGGAATGTTCTAAGCAGACTAGACTATAGACTAGACTATAGAGTAGACTATAGAGTAGACTATAGACTAGACTATAGACTAGACTATAGACTAGACTATAGACTAGACTATAGACTAGACTATAGTCTAGACTATAGACTAGACTACAAACTAGACTATAGACTAGACTAGACTATAGACTAGACTATAGACTAGACTATAGACTAGACTATAGACTAGACTATAGACTAGACTATAGACTAGACTATAGACTAGACTATAGACTAGACTATAGACTAGACTATAGACTAGACTATAAACTAGACTATAGACTAGACTATAGGCTAGACTATAGACTAGACTATAGACTAGACTATAGACTAGACTATAGACTAGACTATAGACTAGACTATAGACTAGACTATAGACTAGACTATAGACTAGACTATAGACTAGACTAGACAAGACTATAGACTAGACTAGACTATAGACTATAGACTAGACTATAGGCTAGACTATAGACTAGACTATAGACTAGACTATAGACTAGACTATAGACTAGACTATAGACTAGACTATAGACTAGACTATAGACTAGACTATAGACTAGACTATAGACTAGACTATAGACTAGACTATAGACTAGACTATAAACTAGACTATAGACTAGACTATAGACTAGACTATAGACTAGACTATAGACTAGACTATAGACTAGACTTTATGTTAGACTATAGACTAGACATATATACTAGACTATATACTAGACTATAGACTAGACTATAGACTTAACTATAGACTAGACTATAGACTAGACTATAGACTAGACTATAGACTAGACTATAGACTAGACTATAGACTAGACTATAGACTAGACTGTAGAATAGACTATAGACTAGACTTTAGACTAGACTATAGACTAGACTATAGACTAGACTATAGACTAGACTATAGACTAGACTATAGACTAGACTATAGACTAGACTATAGACTAGACTATAGACTAGACTATAGACTAGACTATAGACTAGACTATAGACTAGACTATAGACTAGACTATAGACTAGACTATAGACTAGACTATAGACTAGACTATAGACTAGACTATAGACTAGACTATAGACTAGACTATAGACTAGACTATAGACTAGACTATAGACTAGACTATAGACTAGACTATAGACTAGACTATAGACTAGACTATAGACTAGACTATAGACTAGACTATAGACTAGACTATAGACTAGACTATAGACTAGACTATATACTAGACTATAGACTAGACTATAGACTAGACTATAGACTAGACTATAGACTAGACTATAGACTAGACTATAGACTAGCCTATAGACTAGACTATAGACTACAACAAAAACTTTTCTAAGCAGATTTTCTATATGGAATGTTCTAAGCAGACTAGACTATAGACTAGACTATAGAGTAGACTATAGAGTAGACTATAGACTAGACTATAGACTAGACTATAGACTAGACTATAGACTAGACTATAGTCTAGACTATAGACTAGACTACAAACTAGACTATAGACTAGACTATAGACTAGACTATAGACTAGACTATAGACTAGACTATAGACTAGACTATAGACTAGACTATAGACTAGACTATAGACTAGACTATAAACTAGACTATAGACTAGACTATAGGCTAGACTATAGACTAGACTATAGACTAGACTATAGACTAGACTATAGACTAGACTATAGACTAGACTATAGACTAGACTATAGACTAGACTATAGACTAGACTATAGACTAGACTATAGACTAGACTATAGACTAGACTATAGACTAGACTATAGACTAGACAAGACTATAGACTAGACTATAGACTATAGACTAGACTATAGACTAGACTATAGACTAGACTATAGACTAGACTATAGACTAGACTATAGACTAGACTATAGACTAGACTATAGACTAGACTATAAACTAGACTATAGACTAGACTATAGACTAGACTATAAACTAGACTATAGACTAGACTATAGACTAGACTATAGACTAGACTATAGACTAGACTATAGACTAGACTTTATGTTAGACTATAGACTAGACAATATATACTAGACTATATACTAGACTATAGACTAGACTATAGACTAGACTATAGACTAGACTATAGACTAGACTATAGACTAGACTATAGACTAGACTATAGACTAGACTATAGACTAGACTATAGACTAGACTATAGACTAGACTATAGACTAGACTATAGACTAGACTATAGACTAGACTATAGACTAGACTATAGACTAGACTATAGACGAAGACTATAGACTAGACTATAGACTAGACTATAGACTAGACTATAGACTAGACTATAGACTAGACTATAGACGAGACTATAGACTAGACTATAGACTAGACGATAGACTAACTATAGACTAGACTATAGACTAGACTATAGACTAGACTATAGACTAGACTATAGACCTAGACTATAGACTAGACTATAGACTAGACTATAGACTAACTATAGACTAGACTATAGACTAGCTTAGACTAGACTATAGACTAGACTATAGACTAGACTAGACTAGACTATAGACTAACTATAGACTAGACTATAGACTAGACTATAGACTAGACTATAGACTAGAACTATAGACTAGACTATAGACTAGACTATAGCTAGACTATAGACTAGACTATAGACTAGACTATAGACTAGACTAGACTATAGACTAGACTATAGACTAGACTATAGACTAGACTATAGACTAGACTATAGACTAGACTAGACTATAGACTAGACTAGACTATAGACTAGACTAGACTATAGACTAGACTATAGACTAGACTATAGACTAGACTATAGACTAGACTATAGACTAGACTATAGATTAGACTATAGACTAGACTATAGACTAGACTATAGACTAGACTATAGACTAGACTATAGACTAGACTATAGACTAGACTATAGACTAGACTATAGACTAGACTATAGACTAGACTATAGACTAGACTATAGACTAGACTATAGACTAGACTATAGACTAGACTATAGACTAGACTATAGACTAGACTATAGACTAGACTATAGACTAGACTATAGACTACTTTGATTACTGGTTTGGCCCTTCAGTAAAAAATCTCTTTCCGTATCAATACGCCACCTTATTACTTTGTATTCTTGTACCGTGACTCGAGAGTGTTAGAGATGGTGGTGGTGGCATGTCAATGTTTAACGACCATATAAACTTGGACATGCACGCCACGTTAGTAAATTAAAAGTAATACATACGAAAAAAAAAAACAAAAATCGATTTTAAAGAGGGTTAGTAATAAAGAGTGTCTATAATGGTTGGGACAATTCGTATAAGATTTCTAGTCACTTCTAAACAACTATTTGCAATTTACTACATGGCAATTAGGACAAGGTCAAATATGGTTATTTTAAGAAGAAAAGTGTAAATAAAAGGAATTTTTTAAAGGAGAAGTAATAATCACAAAGGAAAGCTACGAAGACTTGAGATTTAGGGTTACAGTTCAGATATTTTGAACATTTTCTTAGTGATTTTTATGAAAATTATTGTTTTATGCAATTTTATTCCGAAAAGTAAAGTTCCCTCGGACTTACTATTTTAATTTCAAACATTTGTCAAAGTTTACACACATTTACTTTTCTGTTTATTACTTTAAAGCTTAATATTTACTTAAAACTAACTTAATACTAAACACTTAATCTAATCTAAAATTCTACTGTTACACATTTAGTCTTAAGATATTCATTTAGAGCTTCCTGGCCCAAATCTTTGCCAAAACCACTTTGCTTGAAACCACCAAATGGTGCTGCCACATCAGTCTTATTGTAAACATTAACGAACACAGTACCCGCCTCAATATTCTCGGCGAAAGACAGAGCCTTACTAATATCCTTAGTAAAGACACCACTGGCCAGACCATATTCAGTGCGATTGGCTCTACGCATAACCGATTCCACATCACTACCATGGAATTTGCTAATAATCATAATGGGTCCAAACGATTCCTCTTGAGCTATATACATATGATCCTCGACATTGGTGAAAACGGTGGGTTCAAAGAAGTAACCCTTCATATTGGGTACCGGCTTGCCGCCATACACTAAATTGGCGCCCTCTTCAACACCACGTTGACAGAATTCTATAAGTTTCTCGAAATGGGCACGATGATTTTGTGGACCATGGGCAGTAGAGCGATTAAGAGGATCGCCTATGGTCATGGATTGTATATCCTTAACTACTCTTCTCACAAATTCGTCATGAATGGTGTCTTCCACGAAGATGCGACCGGCAGCTATGCAATTTTCACCTTTATTAAAGAAGACCGAGGACATACCCTGGAAATATTGAGAGATATATTTAGTTTGTACCGAGATTTTATAAAAAACTAAAACTTACATGTTTAACAGCCTTTTCAAAATCACAATCAGCAAATATCACCAAAGGACTCTTGCCACCCAGTTCCATGGAACATTTTTTCAAATTTGAATCCGCACAAGAACGCATTACCACCTTGCCAATACCAGTAGAACCGGTGAAACCCAATTTTCTAACTAAAGCATGATCAGCAATGGCCTGGCCAGCACCCGATCCAGTACCCAGGACCACATTGATAACACCGGGTGGGAAACCGGCCTTAACAGTAAGTTCTGCAAACTTAAGGGCGGTTAAAGGGCATGTCTGGGCCGGTTTAATTAAGCAGGTATTGCCGGCAGCTACACAGGCAGCCATTTTCCAGGACAACATCATCAAAGGATAATTCCAGGGAGTAACCAAACCCACAACACTAAAGAAAAATTAAACAAGAAATTAATATCTTAAAGAAACTAAAAGGTTTTGCTACAACTTACCCTATGGGTTCCTTTTTGGTAAAAGTCAAGACATTATTAGGTCTGGCGGGATTAACGGGTATAGTGGAACCTTGTATCTTATCACACCAACCGGCAAAGTAACGCCAAGCATCTATAGACATACCAATATGGGTCTTTAAAGCCAATGTATAAACAGCACCCGAATCCACCGATTCTATGGTGGCCAATTCCTCTTTCTGTTCTTCCATTAAATCAGCCAATTTAAGCATAAGTTGACCTCTTTGTCTGGCCGATACTTGACGCCAAGCACCATAAAATGCTTGATGAGCAGCTTGAACAGCCTTATCCACATCATTACTAGAGGCACAGGCCACTTGACAGATCAATTCCTCATTGGCAGGATTAATAATGTCCAAAGTTTTACGATTCTCAGCATCCACAAACTGGCCATTGATAAACAGTTGGGTGGGAATGGGTATTTCCTTTTTATTGGCCTTTAAAACGAAACCATCATAGTGAACCTTTGAATTGTCTCCAGAGGAGCCTTGTCTCAAGGCCTTAACAATTTCACAGTAGAATTCCTCAAAAACGGGAGCCATGAACACCTGTTCATTTTCCAAGGGCACATCAAAAGCATCCTTACATTCCTCTACCAATCGGACAACATCCATGGAACCAGCACCGGCAGCAAAGAAGTCAGTATCGGCCTCTATGGGGCATTTCAAAATGGACAACCAAATATTCGCTAAAATCTCTTTCTTGGTTAACTCATCCTCAGTAAAGTTGGTAATTTGAGGGGCTTGAGACTGTTTAAACCAATCACAGGCATTAATCATTTTCGAGCCCTTCTTCAAGCGACGCACATTAACATATTTATTGTCAGTGCCCTGGATTAACAGACCACGTTCATGTATATAGGCGGGCGTGTTTAAACCTTTAAGTCTTATAAACTGATCCGATTTAACGGTAATATCTTCATAGATATGGGCACCAAATAATCTAATATTTTCCTCTGTATTATCATCATTAATAACGGTAGCTAAAGCCCCAGGAACTGAGTCCAAAGCTCTAATGAAATTCCAAATTCTTTCGGCCGATTGATTCAAATTAATATATTGATTTTCTGCCTTAAACATGGCCGGATCATAGGTAGCACCCACCTCGGTTTGAGTAATTTTAGGAGCCTTACCCTGGGCCACTAAATCTACAGCCTCAGCCATGGACTTAATACCCTGAGGATATAAGAAACGTTTGTATAACGTATCCAAGGTATCGGTGGGCTCTACATTGCATTGTTTTTGCAATAGAATGGGACCAGTATCCAAACCATCATCAGCCCAAAATATGCTAAAACCAGCCACTTCATCACCCTCTATTAGAGTCCAAGAAATAGCACTAGCTCCTCTGTGTCTAGGCAATATCGAGGGATGATAACAAATACTACCCAATTCAGCACCGTCTATTACCTCCATAGGTATGAATTGAGAACAGTAGGGCAAAACATTAAGATTTGCTTGCACGGAACGATATTGTTCTAATACTTCTGGTATGGCTACACCTTTGCGACGCCATGTTGAAAATTTAAATACCGGTATATTATGCTGGCTAGCGGTGGTGGCTAAAATATCTTCACGGTTACCCTTATTCGCTATAGTGAAGATACCCACCACATTATAACGTTTCTCCAGAAGTAAAGTCAAAACTTCGGCGGCGAAATTGCTCTGGCCGATAATGGCTATTCTTAAAGAGCTCTAAAAATAACAGTTAAAGGAAAAAAAGAGGGAATTTAAATAATTATTATAATATATTTTTTTTAATTTCAATATTTCAAAACTTTTTTAAATTTTAAAGAAACATTAGATATTTTTATAAACTTTTCTTTCAATTCAATTCACTTTACTTACATTCATTTTATTTATATTTAAATTATAAAATTATTTTTTCTTTATAATTTTAAATTAATGCATTAAGTATTTCAAAATTTTATTTACAAAAATCACTTTCACTTTATTTTTTTTCTATAAATAATGTTTGTTTAAGTTCTTCTGTATTGTTCTTTCCTGAACAGAAAATATTGTATTAAACTCAAATCTCTCTAATCAGGGCTATTTATACGATTTCAATTATACATTTTTTTAAAAAATATTAAAATACATGTACATATTGTTTACGAGATAATCAATTTAATCAGTAATAAATAATAAAAACAAAATACAAAAATGCTTTTGTTATGAACAAATCTAAAATATATAGTCGCACGACTTTAGAAAGATAACAGGGCTTTTCAAATTTTGTATTTTGAAAATAAGAAAATCTATACTAAAACTTGAATTACTTAAATGAAACCGTTTTAGGTTAAAATTTATCTTGATTGCCAATATCAGATTTAGTTCAGTTCTAGTTCAGTTCTAGTTCGGTTCTAGTTCAGTTCTAGTTCAGTTCTAGTTCAGTTCTAGTTCAGTTCTAGTTCAGTTCTAGTTCAGTTCTAGTTCAGTTCTAGTTCAGTTCTAGTTCAGTTCTAGTTCAGTTCTAGTTCAGTTCTAGTTGAGTTCTAGTTCAGTTTTAGTTCAGTTCTAGTTCAGTTCTAGTTCAGTTCTAGTTCAGTTCTAGTTCAGTTCTAGTTCAGTTCTAGTTCAGTTCTAGTTCAGTTCTAGTTCAGTTCTAGTTCAGTTCTAGTTCAGTTCTAGTTCAGTTCTAGTTCAGTTCTAGTTCAGTTCTAGTTCAGTTCTAGTTCAGTTCTAGTTCAGTTCTAGTTCAGTTCTAGTTCAGTTCTAGTTCAGTTCTAGTTCAGTTCTAGTTCAGTTCTAGTTCAGTTCTAGTTCAGTTCTAGTTCAGTTCTAGTTCAGTTCTAGTTCTAGTTCAGTTCTAGTTCAGTTCTAGTTCAGTTCTAGTTCAGTTCTAGTTCAGTTCTAGTTCAGTTCTAGTTCAGTTTTAGTTCAGTTCTAGTTCAGTTCTATCTAATTCAGTTCTAGTTCAGTTCTAGTTCAGTTCTATCTAATTCAGTTCTAGTTCAGTTCTAGTTCAGTTCTAGTTCAGTTCTAGTTCAGTTCTAGTTCAGTTCTAGTTCAGTTCTAGTTCAGTTCTAGTTCAGTTCTAGTTCAGTTCTAGTTCAGTTCTAGTTCAGTTCTAGTTCAGTTCTGGTTCAGTTCTAGTTCAGTTTAGTTCAGTTCTAGTTCAGTTCTAGTTCAGTTCTGGTTCAGTTCTAGTTCAGTTCTAGTTCAGTTCTAGTTCAGTTCTAGTTCAGTTCTAGTTCAGTTCTAGTTCAATTCTAGTTCAGTTCTAGTTCAGTTCTATTTCATTAGTTCAGTTCAGTTCAGTTCTATTTCAGTTCTAGTTCAGTTCTAGTTCAGTTCTAGTTCAGTTCTAGTTGAGTTCTAGTTCAGTTCTAGTTCTAGTTCAGTTCTAGTTCAGTTCTAGTTCAGTTCTAGTTCAGTTCTAGTTCAGTTCTAGTTCAGTTCTAGTTCATTTCTAGTTCAGTTCTAGTTCAGTTCTAGTTCAGTTCTAGTTCAGTTCTAGTTCAGTTCTAGTTCAGTTCTAGTTCAGTTCTAGTTCAGTTCTAGTTCAGTTCTAGTTCAGTTCTAATTCAGTTGTAGTTCAGTTCTAGTTCAGTTCTAGTTCAGTTCTAGTTCAGTTCTAGTTCAGTTCTAGTTCAGTTCTAGTTCAGTTCTAGTTCAGTTCTAGTTCAGTTCTAGTTCAGTTCTAGTTCAGTTCTAGTTCAGTTCTAGTTCAGTTCTAGTTCAGTTCTAGTTCAGTTCTAGTTCAGTTCTAGTTCAGTTCTAGTTCAGTTCTTGTTCAGTTCTTGTTCAGTTCTTGTTCAGTTCTTGTTCAGTTCTAGTTCAGTTCTAGTTCAGTTTTAATTTAATAACTTGTTCAACGTTGGTACCTTTATATGTTATCTTATTTGTGATGTGCTATACGGCTGAACAGTGTGAGATACAGGTGGGTAAAGGGACCTACGATTATCCGACTACAGCTTAGACTACATATATAGTGGACTACAATTTAGATTATAGTCGAACTTATAGTTTAGTCTATAGTTCTCGTTCAGTTCTAGTTCAGTTCTAGTTCAGTTCTAGTTCAGTTCTAGTTCAGTTCTAGTTCAGTTCTAGTTCAGTTCTAGTTCAGTTCTAGTTCAGTTCTAGTTCAGTTCTAGTTCAGTTCTAGTTCAGTTCTAGTTCAGTTCTAGTTCAGTTCTAGTTCAGTTCTAGTTCAGTTCTAGTTCAGTTCTAGTTCAGTTCTAGTTCAGTTCTAGTTCAGTTCTAGTTCAGTTCTAGTTCAGTTCTTGTTCAGTTCTTGTTCAGTTTTAGTTCAGTTCTAGTTCAGTTCTAGTTCAGTTAATTTCAAGTTCAGTTTTAATTTAATATACAATTTAAAAACCAAACCTTAAAAATTTAAAAAAGTCCCATCTTTTGGTAATTCACCATTTCGAGACGTCTTTAGGTGAGGTATTTCCCCCCTATTTTTAAAAAAATAGCATTTCTAAGGAATGTAATAAATGTAAAGGGCACGGGTTCTAATTACCCTGAGGTTTGACCAAATACACGGTATTAATAATTTAAATCATGCTGTTGATAAATGCAAAATAAATTTGATTAACAAAGAGTTATTATTATATCGATCTAAGTACTGCGATTAAAAGTTTAATAGGTACCACCTATCTTATCGTCATTCTTTTTTCGATGTTAACTTATAACAACAAAATTTATCTAATTTTAAAAACAAATTTAAGTTCTTGTGAATTTGCCACTTTCAGTCGGATGAAAGGAAGAGAAATTTTTGACCCCGGTTAGGAACAATAGCCGGATTTTAAGAAAACCATTCTCTCTTTCTGGTCTCCACATTTCAAAACAAATTCTCTATTGTTTTGATTTCGCCCTACAAAAACTCAATACACAGTGTTGCAAAAAAGCAATTTTGTAAGAATTACTATTCTGCGTATATTATTGCTGAAATATACTTACAATATTTACAAGACTGCTTTCGATATTGTAATTTTACTGTTTAATCACAAGAAAACTACATTTGTCTCTAAATTTGCTTTTGCAATACCACTTGCCTCTTCAACCTTTAGCCAATAATTTTACAATAAAATTAATAAATTACTTAAACATTAATTGTAAAAAAAAGCTTATCTTTGACAAGTGCAATTTTAAATAAACAAACTTAGTAAAGGGACATTTCAAAAGGAAGAATTTTTCAAAAGCAACAAACATTTCAAAAACTAAACAGTAACCTATAAAGTCACACACATACTACATATATATAGCAAGCAGCCGTTAGACGCCGACGTCATATCTTATTTACTATACTACAGCAACAATATGGTAAACGATTTACACACAAAATATCTTAAATATCTTGCAATATTTGGCCTAGTGCCATATATAAAGCCAAGTGGACAACAGACATTTAAACAGCAGCAGTATCACTATAAACCCCACCACTATCACCTCCAACAACTTCATCATTTCCAACAACAACGCAGCAATAGTAGTAGCAGTAAACATCATCATCATCATTATCGTAATAGACCTCTACGTTGGCAACAAATTTACACTGTGACGTTAATTGTTGCCAATTTGATAGCAACCTTGTACGGTGTAATATTTTTCCCCTTCCAAGATAATTTAATAGTATCGAATCTTGTCAGTATTATGGTGTTTTGTGTGCAAATCATAGTTGTGATCTCAATATTACTGGAGACAATGTTTACATATGGCAAATATTATGAATTGATAAACAATTACAATAGGGTTCAGAAATTAATGAAATACCTATTACATATACAACTCAATCCAACGGAGATCCGTCAACGTCAAAGACGTAAATATATATTTTTGATTTCAACCATACATGGCAGTTTAATAGTGTCTATAATCATTATAGCGATAAAGACTTATAATGGTTACTTTTGGTATGCCCTAATGGCCATTATTATTATAAGAACTCGTATTATACAAATGATCTACTTTATAGATTATATAGTCTACTACATGGAGTTGTTCGATATTAAATTGAGAGCCTTGATTTCCTGTAAAATTGATAGAAATTATATTTTATTGGATATTAATTATGATCATTTGGAGTCATTTGAATATTTGCAAAATTTGAAAAATATTTATCAGGCATTATATGCGTTGCATGATCGTTTCAATGATCTTTATGGCCACTCATTGTCCAGCATATATACGGTGGTAGTTTTGGATATTATTATAAATATGTATTGGACCTTTTTAACCGTGTTCGAATATTATGAATCGTATTATAATTATATAACTTGTTCAACGTTGGTACCTTTATATGTTATCTTATTTGTGATGTGCTATACGGCTGAACAGTGTGAGATACAGGTGGGTAAAGGGACCTACGATTATCCGACTACAGCTTAGACTACATATATAGTGGACTACAATATAGATTATAGTCTAAACTATAGTTTAGTCTATAGTTCAGTTCTAGTTTAGTTCTAGTTCAGTTCTAGTTCAGTTCTAGTTCAGTTCTATTTCAGTTCTAGTTCAGTTCTAGTTCAGTTCTAGTTCAGTTCTAGTTCAGTTCTAGTTCAGTTCTAGTTCAGTTCTAGTTCTAATTCAGTTCTAGTTCAGTTCTAGTTCAGTTCTAGTTCAGTTCTAGTTCAGTTCTAGTTCAGTTCTAGTTCAGTTCTAGTTCAGTTCTAGTTCAGTTCTAGTTCAGTTCAGTTCAGTTCTAGTTCAGTTCTAGTTCAGTTCTAGTTCAGTTCTAGTTCAGTTCTAGTTCAGTTCTAGTTCAGTTCTAGTTCAGTTCTAGTTCAGTTCTAGTTCAGTTCTAGTTCAGGTTCTAGTTCAGTTCTAGTTCAGTTCTAGTTCAGTTCTAGTTCAGTTCTAGTTTCTAGTTCAGTTCTAGTTTCAGTTCTAGTTCAGTTCTAGTCAGTTTCTAGTTCAGTTCTAGTTCAGTTCTAGGTCAGTTCTAGGTCAGTTCTAGGTCAGTTCTAGTTCAGTTCTAGTTCAGTTCTAGTTCAGTTCTAGTTCAGTTCTAGTTCAGTTCTAGTTCAGTTCTAGTTCAGTTCTAGTTCAGTTCTAGTTCAGTTCTAGTTCAGTTCTAGTTCAATTCTAGTTCATCCTGATATTCCTATATAATCTATTTACTTTCAGTGCCATTTGATATTAGCCCATCTAAAACGCCTGCTACGGACCTCTTTATCTAGTGGAACTACGAATGAATCCTATAATTCTCTATTGCAAAGTTTCATCATGCAAATTCTACAAAATCCCATAACAATACGAGCAAATGGTTATTTTACTGTAAATTTAAAATCATTGATGAAGGTACTACTCTAACAAAATATGTACACTTAAAGAAATTTTATCATAAAATGTTGTTTTTCATTTTTAGATTTTAGCTAATATTGCCACCTATTTAATAATATTAATGCAATTTCGCAAGGCTAACGTAAGCGAAGAGTCCATAGAACTAACAGCCACAATTTCCAACTTACCTGATACCATTAATGGTTCGTTTAAATATGATGTAGAGGAAAATTGAATTGAAAATTGGACATCGATGCTATTTAATTGTAATTATATCACTGCTTCTCTAACATCTGTTAAAAAAAAAACTTATTCTCTGAGTCCTAATCCGGTTTTTAGGATTGATAACCAAGTCTTGCGTCATTAAGGTTATCGCTTAAAAGAAATCATTCATTATTTTTCGGACAATCCAACATTTGTCCATCTCTTTCTCGACTTATCAGAGTGTTAGATTTTCTTTGACGGTTCACGCGACAAAAACATGCATTTCACGCGACTTTCATCTTCAAGGTGAATGTCTCTTTGTACTGCTGGTAAGCAGAAGTCAAATTTAAAAAATTTTGGAAATTTGGCGATAGTTTTGTAATTTTCTTTCTCACTTTCTTTTGACAAGTGATTGTATAATCTTTTAAAGCGAAATATTAAATATACCTTTGAAAATGTTGCTAAATACAATTCGATTTTTTGAGAGATTTTAGCGATATTGCTCCCAAAATTATTTTGTTTACATTTCTGAATTTTCTAAATAAAAACACAATTGCCACTCAAAATTTGTTATCTGTATCAGAAAGTATAGAAAATAGAACTTTGCTGGTGGTGTGTTTCTTATTTAAATCAGCCCACAAATTATTTCTTTAGAGTACAGTTCATAAAAATAAAATAATTCCAGAAATCTATTAGCTGCTTATAAAACAGTTGTGGGCAAAAAAATAGTTTTAAGAGTTAGAAGACAATATTCATTAAGTATCAAAAATGATTTGTCAAAGAATAACAATAACAAAAGTGGGCGTGGCAGCGAGACAAAGTAAATTTTCGTGGCTTAGTTTTGACTATAAAGAGTGGACTAAAGTCTGTATTATAGAAACGACTATAGTCCACTTTATAGTCTTGTCTATAGTCCACTTTATAGTCTTGTCTATAGTCCAGACTATAGTATTGTCTATAGTTCAGACTAAAGTCTAGCCTATAGTCCACACTATAGTCCAGGCTATAGACTTCTTATAGTCTAGACTATAGTCTAGTCTTTTGTCCAGACTATAGTCTAGTCTGTAGTCCAGAATATAGTGTAGTATATAGTCCAGTGTAGTGTAGTCTTTAGTCCAGACTGTAGTCTACTCTTTAGTCCAGACTGCAGTCTAGTCTTTAGTACAGACTATAGTTCTAGTCTATAGATAAGATTATAATCTAGTATATAGTGTAGACTATAGTATAGTCTGTACTACAGACTAGACAATAGTCTGAACTAACGACTAGACTATAGTCTGAATTATAGACTAGACAATAGTCTGGACTATAAAGAAGTCAATAGCTTGGACTTTAGACTGGACTATAGTGTGGACTATAGACTAGACTTTAGTCTAGACTATACTATCTGGACTATAGTCTGCACTATAGACAAGACTATAGTTTGGATTATAGGCAAGACTTTAGTCTGAACTACAGACACACACAAGACTAGTCTGTATATAGTCCAGCCTGGCCTATAGACTAGACTGTAGTGTGGACTATACACAAGAATATATTCTGGACTATAGGCTAGACTTTAGTCTGGACTTAAGACAATACTGCAGTCTGGACTATAGACAAGACTATAGTCTGGACTATAGACAAGACTATAGTCTGGACTATAGACAAGACTATAGACTAGACTAGAGTCTGGACTATAGACAAGACTATATTCTGGAGTAATAGTATGTATGTATATACCGGATTATAGCCTGAACTATAGTGTAGAATATAGTTTCCAATACAGTTTAGTCTATATACTATAGTCGAGATTATGACATAATTGTATTTGTCCATCTCTCTTTCTTTCTCTAAAAATAGCAACATTTTAACTTTATTCATCTGTCTCCGAATAACAAAAGTACGACTTGACAACAACTAATAACAATTCCAATAATCTATTATTCCCGTTTAGATTTGCTGGAGGTATGTACTATATACCGCATTACACTAACCACTCTATGTTTAAGTGAAAGTTTTGGCCTCTAGCCCCTATAGTCTTATCGCTCGTGGAAACTCTCCCCCAAAAAAACAAACAAGTTTTTTTTTTATTAATCACATTCTTAATGGACTTAATAACAAAGAAATAAAACAAATATAAACAATTGTTTTAAAAGAATTAAAAAAACACCATTGTTGACCTATAAATAATTCTCTTAGAACAAATTCAATATGGAAACTTTAGATTATTTTTTCAGTTTAACCACTTCAAAATAACCGGTTTAAACCGAAACATTGGCGTAATAATTTTGATAAGACCTTAAGGTCCAATTAAAGAACATTTGATTATAAAATAATTACTGAAAAATATAGTATGAATGTAGATTTATTGCAGATCTATATTAAAAAAACTAATTATATGGACTAGTCTTGGGTGTTTTATTGTCTGCATTAGCCGATGTGTGATTAGCTACGAAACATTTGTTGAGCGAGTGAAAACAATCAAACCGGTTTTAACTAGAGCCAGAACTCTTAGTAAAACTGGTAAACATGAACTTTTTTTTTTTTATTTGATAAGGATTTTTTTCAATCTAAATTGATACATATTAAAGATTTGAAATAAATGCGGCATATTGAATAAGTTTACATTTCAAACTGGAAATTTAAAACTGAAAAATCAGAATGAGACATCAGTTGTTGGTAATCTGATTATAATGATGTGGACATTATAGTTATTAAATAGGTTTTTGTAAATTTATTATTAAACAAGTGTGCAATTAATTAGTGAAATTATTGTAAAAAAAATTGAAATAAAAAACAACAATTTTGATAAGAGAAGAAAATCTATCAATCAATAAAAATCATGTCTGTGTACTGCATATACTTAGCCGAGGTCTCTTTAGTCTATTGTGCGATTAATTTAAAGAACATTTGTTAAGTGAATGGTCGAGTCGGTTAAAACTGGTTTTTGGACTCTTGGTAAACTGGTAAAATTGAACTTTTAACTTGATAAGATTGTTTTTATTTTTTTATTGTAGGTTTCCCAGATTGATTTATTTCAAGATGCGGTACATTGGTTTTATTATTTAATCGAAGAACAAAGATGACTGAGCAGAAATCGGTGCCAGAAATTGCAAAGAAGTACGAAGTTTCTTTTTAGGTACATAGTTATAGAAGGATTATAGTCTAGACTATAGTCTGGACTATAGACTAGACTACAGTCTGGACTATAGACTAGACTATAGTCTGGACTATAGACTAGATTATAGTCTGGACTATAGACTAGATTATAGTCTGGACTATAGACTAGACCATAGCCAGGACTATAGACTAGACCATAGCCAGGACTATAGACTCGACCATAGCCAGGACTATAGACTAGACTATAGTCTGGACTATAGACTAGACTATAGTATGGACTATAGACTAGACTATAGTCTGGACTATAGACTAGACTATAGTCTGGACTATAGACTAGACTATTGTCTGGACTATAGACTAGACTATTGTCTGGACTATAGACTAGACTATTGTCTGGACTATAGACTAGACTATTGTCTGGACTATAGACTAGACTATAGTCTGGACTATAGACTAGATTATAGTCTGGACTATAGACTAGACCATAGCCAGGTCTATAGACTAGACCATAGCCAGGACTATAGACTCGACCATAGCCAGGACTATAGACTAGACTATAGTCTGGACTGTAGACTAGACTATAGTCTGGACTGTAGACTAGACTATAGTCTGGACTGTAGACTAGACTATAGTCTGGACTGTAGACTATAGTCTGGACTTTAGACTATAGTCTGGACCGTAGACTATAGTCTGGACCGTAGACTATAGTCTGGACTATAGACTATAGTCTGGACTATAGACTATAGTCTGGACTATAGACTATAGTCTGGACTATAGACTATAGTCTGGACTATAGACTATAGTCTGGAGTGTAGACTATAGTCTGGTCTTTTTAGGTACATACTTATAGGAGGACTATAGACTAGACTATAGTCTGGACTATAGACTAGACTATAGTCTGGACTATAGACTAGACTATAGTCTGGACTATAGACTAGACTATAGTCTGGACTATAGACTAGACTAAGTCTGGACTATAGACTAGACTAAGTCTGGACTATAGACTAGACCATAGCCAGGACTAGACTATAGTCTGGACTGTAGACTATAGTCTGGACTGTAGACTATAGTCTGGACTGTAGACTATAGTCTGGACTATAGAGTAGACTATAGTCTGGACTATAGACTAGACTATAGTCTGGACTAGACTATACTATTGACTATAGACTAGACTTAAGTCTGGTCTATAGACTGTAGGCTAGACTATAGTCTGGACTGTAGACTAGACTATAGTCTGGACTGTAGACTAGACTATAGTCTGGACTGTAGACTAGACTATAGTCTGGACTATAGACTAGACTAAAGTCTGGGCTATAGACTTCACTATAGTCTGGACTATAGTCTGGACTATAGACTAGACTATAGTCTGGACTATAGACTAGACTATAGTCTGGACTATAGACTAGACTATAGTCTGGACAATAGACTAGACCATAGTCTGGACTGTAGACTAGACTATAGTCTGGACTATAGACTAGACTATAGTCTGGACTATAGACTAGACTATAGTCTGGACTATAGACTAGACTATAGTCTGGACTATAGACTAGACTATAGTCTGGACTATAGACTAGACTATAGTCTGGACTATAGACTAGACTATAGTCTGGACTATAGACTAGACTATAGTCTGGACTATAGACTAGACTATAGTCTGGACTATAGACTAGACTATAGTCTGGACTATAGACTAGACTATAGTCTGGACTATAGACTAGACTATAGTCTAGACTATAGACTAGACTATAGTCTAGACTATAGACTAGACTATAGTCTAGACTATAGACTAGACTATAGTCTGGACTATAGACTAGACTATAGTCTGGACTATAGAATAGACTATAGTCTGGACTATAGACTAGACTATAGTCTGGACTATAGTCTGGACTATAGACTAGACTATAGTCTGGAATATAGAGTAGACTATAGTCTGGACTATAGACTAAACTATAGTCTGGACTATAGACTAGACTAGGTCTCAACTATAGACTTGACTAGGTCTGAACTGTAGACAAGACTATGTCTGGACTATAGACTAGACTAGACTATAGTCTAGACTATAGACCGGAGTTAAAAAATTCAACTTTAGTTCTTCGGTAGAAATTAGAGATTGTTTATATTCGACTTTTAGAAAAAAGTTTTCGCTAAACACTTTAAATTTGATAAATGTATTTTATTAAAATTCCATAAAACGAAAATTACAAAATAAAACAAGAATCCGTATTTCTTTAAAAATGTACTTCAGCATTAACGGTTATAGTATCCACCAACTCATCATTGCAGCCAATAATTTCTAAATTACATTCCAAAATCTCTACACCAGCTGAATTGCCCCCAACGACATCATCATTCGGTAAACATACTTCCGTAATTAAATCTTCAGTAACATTTACAGTTTCTTCTTCAGTTCCTAGTTCTTCATCTTTTAATACATCTTTTGTTTGACAATTGTATGTTTTTTTATTGGAAGCTCCACTTTCAAAATCAATATTACTTTCGATTTCATTTTTTTCTTCTTCACTTGAACGCTCATAACTCAAAACGGATTCAAGATCGTTTTTCTTAAGCTCGGGTTTTTCTCTTTTAAAAATGTTCTCTTTCTCTTTGCTCTGCAAGTTTCTTGAGCAATATGGCTTTCATTAGGTTTTCGCATTCATCTTCCGATGGTGTTTTCATATGCTCCGAATCTTCAGGCTTAGGGTCTCGAAAACTTGGCGCACTTAACAGCTGATCAGTATTTGTATTAGGTTTATAGTTAAATAATTGTATAGCCTCTTTGCTAGATTTTAGCTCTATTTCATTCTTAACTCCCTGATCTTCCGATTTCAGAGTCACTTTATCAAGCCACAATTGTTCTTCTGTCGATCGATCTTGATTATTGTGTGAAGTTTCTGGTTTCTCCTTAAGTTTTAAACATTTTCCTTCGATCATATCTTCTACCAAATCATTTTCTTCCTCGGTTAAGCCTCTCTCTTCTTTTTTTAAGGATAAACAATGTTTCAATTCCTCATAGCTTCGGGCACATTGAACAATATGATTCTCATCTTGGTGTGAGAATTTTAAATTTTCTAGAGTTAATTTATGAAAAAATTCTTTATCGATTTCTTTATAAAGATTTGCAGTATCTTGAGGATCTAAAGAATAGAATTCATCATCATCATTACTCTCCTCACTATCATCGGAAGCTTTGTGGGACTTATTAGCTATTAAAGCTTGTATTATAAGATCCTCACTGGATTTGCGTGCTATAGGCTTATAGGGTTTACGCTTCAAACTTTTTTCAAATTTAGAGCCGCTATTATAATCCTCTTCCTCTGACTGTGCGGTATCATATTCAACCTCACTTTCACTTGATTCCTGCATAACAGGTTGTGTTAGCTCCTTCAGTTCTTGTGTATCATGATGGCGCACCATTAGCTTGCCCTCAACTAACTCCAAAGTATCATTATAGCGATCTTTTTGAGCATACACCCTGCCAACCATACGTCGTACTCTATCATGTTCCACTCTTTTCATTTCGGCCAATTGAGCATCCAAACTTTCAAGAGTATCAATATTGAATACTTTTAGATTTGTTTGTTTGGAAAGTTCTTTTAAAACCTCAGACTTTGGTTTTTCTTTAGCTTCCGGAAGTTTATTCTTTTCCTGATTTGTAGTTTCAACAGCTTGGTAGAATTGATTGAATGTTTTCAAGAAATCCGGAAGATTTTCAGAAACACTTTGCTGTGAATGTTGAGTTTTAGTAGAAGGTTCTACTTCGCGGTTTTCCAAAGATTCGGGAAATTTATAAGATTTTTGTTTTAATTCTAGAGATTTTATTAGTTCTTCTACAATTGTTGATACAATTTGTGGCTGCTCTCTTTCGTCTTCAACTGCTTCTTCTCTTTTAACAAGATTTGGTTCAACTTGATCTGTTTTAAAATCTTTTTGATTTGCTTTATAATTATCTTTCTTATATGTTTGTTTATCTATGTTATCCTTTTCCATTTCTTCGCTTTCTTTTCCCTCTTGCTCTGGAATACGTTCTTCTCTTTCACATATTATTTCTGCATTCCATTCTTTAAAACGATCTTCATTTTTCTCGGGGATACTTTCCTCTATTTCGCATTTTATTTCTGATTTCGATTCCATACTATCAGCTGGATCATTTGTTTTGTAATCATCCTTTTCATGAGTTTGTTTTTCTCTATTATCCTGTACTGTTTCTTCACTTTCTTTTTCTGGATTCTCTGGGTGATTTTGTTCTCTTTCACATTTCATTTCCGCATTGATATCTTTAAAGAGATCTTCATTTTTATCCTCCAATTGTTGCAGCAATCTCTTCAATTCTTTAGATTCTCTTTCGAGGGAATCTAAAGCCTCATTAGATTTGCGAGTTAAGTTAGATACATCCATGGGTATATAGTAGGTAGGGGGTTCTTCAGTTTTTGCTGCAACACTTTCTAAGGAATCATTTAAAGCTTCTTCTGCTTTTATAATATTTGTTGGAACATTTTGGAAAGTATCTTTTAAATCTTTCGGTTTGTTTTCTGTTGAGTATTTCTTCAAATTTGTATCTCTATCCCACAGATCAATCATTCGTTCCAACTTCCATTCCTCTAAGTGATCTTTCTCTTCACTAGCGCTACTTTCTGGGCTGCTTTCTTTAGGCGCTATATTTTTGTCATATAAAGCTTTAAAAATTTCTTGTCTTTGTTTTTGTTCCTGATCTAATTGTTCCACAAAACTATTTAAATTTGTCGATAACTTTTCAAAATCTGTTCTTACTTTCTGATTGACTTGTAAACGTTCGTGATCATTTTCCCATTTATTAAGATATTTCTCTAGGTCTTTTTGGGGTTTTAACAAAGATGATGTTTGTTCTTCACTCTTCTGATTCAACATATTCATGGTATCTTCCATTTCCTGAAGGGAATCATAATTATCTTCAACATTTTCTTGAGATGTATTGAGAGTTTCGTTATTTTTTGTGAAAGAAACTTCCGGAGAATTATTAGATTCTGTTACGTTTCTTATAGCTTCAATAGTAGTTTGATAGTTCTCCGAAGAATCTTTAAGGTAATCGTTATTAAGGTAAGTGTTAGGGTTTTCGGATCCTTTACAATTTTCAATATATAATTGAACTTGTTTGCTTGAAGATTCTAGGAAATTATCTGTTTTTGGTATGCCTTGGTTTAAGACATTATGCGAGGTACTTAATTTGGGTTCTTGGGGCTCTATTTCCTTAATTAGACTTAGCTTAGGAGTACTTTTCATACTTTCAGAGCTGTTGTCTAAATCTTTACTGTTTTCAATTGATAATTGAAGTTTTTGTGTAGAAGACTCTGGGAAATTTGAGAATTTACGAGTCTCTTCTTCCAACTTACTAAACGGACAATGTAACTCAGATTCTTGGCACCCTTTACCTTCTTCTATATGAGCCATAGAAGTATTTTTCAAATTTCCAGAACAGATATCTAAACTATTATAATATTCAATATGTAATTGAACTTTTTTAGTTGGAGGTTCTGAGAAATTTTCAAGTTTTGACTCTGCAGTGGTTCGATTAGCATCAGTAGAATCTTTCTCCTTATTCAGACTAGTTAAAGTAGAACTGGTCAACTTTTCAGGTTCCAAAATGTTCTTCGATTCTTTTAGTATTTCAACTTCTTCTTCTTCTACTGTAATTTCTTCCGATATTTTCTGTTGTTGATCTATTACAGACTCAACTTTGTCTTTGGTGTCAGAACTATTAGCAGAACTAGAAATCTCTGCCAACATTCTCTTTTCATCCTCTTTAACCTCTATTTTGTTAACAGCCTCCTGTTCTTCTTCATTACTCTCAGAACTTTGTGTAGAATCGGAAACTTTACTCTCACCGCTAGTAACCGAACTAGAAGATCTCTCCGAATGTTTGTCCTCTGCCACCTCATCCCATATGCTATCTATTTCAACTTCCATATTCTCACGATTTTGCAAATTTTTCTTTTCTGTATTTTTCGATTCATCTTCAGAATCTGAGGAGGGTATTAAGGAAATTTGATCTTCTGGCTTGCGATTTTTATTGCGCAATTGTATGGTAGCTAAAAGGAGACAAATTACAAAAAAAGGAAATTAAACTCGGGAATTTTTTTATACCATTTACACCATCTCTCATCTTTTTACGTTCTCGGCGATTCCATCTTTCGTTCTCTTTGCGTTCCTCTTCATAGCCACCACGTTTCCTAAGAAAAATATGTTTATATTATTAAACGTTCCAACATTTGTATTCCGCCCAAACCTACCAAGCTTCAGCACAGGCCCTATCTTTTGGAAATACCGGTCTTGAATCCAAATAGGTTAATTTTTTCTATAGTAAAAACATAAATATTTCAGAATTTCTGTTTTTCTTAAAAAAATAACTAAAACTTACACATTCCAATATCAAAGTTTTACGATATTGTGGTATTTTGGATACTACCGGATTGCCTTGCAATACTAAAACTTTTAATTCCGGCATTTTTCCAAAAATCTAAAAATTTTTTATTATTTATTAGATCCTCCATTAATTTAAAAATTTGTTTACCTTTACCACCAATATATCATCAATACGATTATTAGATAAATCCAACACCGACAGATTTTTACAATTCTCCAACTCCCTTAAACCCTCACTATCTTTTAAATAATTCGAAGAAAGATTCAAAGTATTCAATACCGGTAATACCTCAAAACCACAATTCTCAATTTTTCTTATATGATTCTGAGACAAATTTATGGTATCCAATTCCTTGCAGTAATCTAAATTCTCAATTTTTCTTATCAAATTACTTTGCAGAAATAGACATTTCAGTTTCGCTTGTTTTTCCAAACCCTGGATTTCGGAAATGGCATTACACTCCAGCCAGAGACACTTAAGTTCGGTATAATCTTCCAAGCACTCAATGCATTCAAATCCTTTCAATATTTTATTTAAAAATTAAATATTTGCAAAATGATACTTCATTTTATTATCTTACCCTGATAGTGCAAATACAAAACATCATTTAATTCGGGAGTTTGATAGAGTTTATCTTTTTTGCATAATTCCATTATACGTTTTTTTGTAATGCGATTAAGTCCTAAGATTTCCTTCGATTCTTTATTTCGCTGCATTTTTTTTAGTTGTTGTTTTTTTTTTTCTTTTTTGAAAATTATTAGATTTCAATACAAAGTTTTTCTCTGCTGACAACTTTTTGATTATTGACTCAACAAATTATTATTTTAAAATTATTGCTGTAGCAACCAAAAGTAAGGGGATTTCGGATTAAAAAGGAAAGAAAAAACCGTTAAATTTAAATTTTATTGACACAACGCATTTAGATAGGGTTTCTTAGATTCTTTACAACAGAACTACGTCTAAACTAGAAACGAACTAGAATAGAACTCGAACTAAAAAATCACTGAACTTGACTAGATTCGAACTGCAACTGAAATGGACCTCATCAGGAACTAAACTTGAACTGAAGTAGAGCTAAAACTGAACTAGATTTGAACGAGAACAGAACTGTACTAGAAATGAACTATAACTAAACTGAACTAGAACTGAACTGGAACTGATCTAGAACTAACCTAGAACTGAACTAGAACTGAACTGGAACTGATCTAGAACTGACCTAGAACTGAACTAGAACTGAACTAGAACTGAACTAGAACTGAACTAGAACTGAACTAGAACTGAACTAGAACTGAACTAGAACTGAACTAGAACTGAACTAGAACTGAACTAGAACTGAACTAGAACTGAACTAGAACTGAACTAGAACTGAACTAGAACTAACTAGAACTGAACTAGAACTGAACTAGAACTGAACTAGAACTGAACTAGAACTGAACTAGAACTGAACTAGAACTGAACTAAACTGAACTAGAACTGAACTAGAACTGAACTAGAACTGAACTAGAACTGAACTAGAACTAAACTAGAACTAAACTAGAACTAAACTAGAACTGAACTAGAATTGAACTAGAATTGAACTAGAACTGAACTAGAACTGAACTTGAGCTGAACTTGAGCTGAACTAGAACTGAACTAGAACTTAACTAGAACTGAACTAGAACTGAACTAGAACTGAACTAGAACTGAACTAGAACTGAACTAGAACTGAACTAGAACTGAACTAGAACTGAACTAGAACTGAAATAGAACTGAAATAGAACTGAACTAGAACTGAACTAGAACTGAACTAGAACTGAACTAGAACTGAACTAGAACTGAACTAGAACTGAACTAGAACTGAACTAGAACTGAACTAGAACTGAACTAGAACTGAACTAGAACTGAACTAGAACTGAACTAGAACTGAACTAGAACTGAACTAGAACTGAACTAGAACTGAACTAGAACTGAACTAGAACTGAACTAGAACTGAACTAGAACTGAACTAGAACTGAACTAGAACTGAACTAGAACTGAACTAGAACTAAAAAACTAGAACTAAACTAGAACTGAACTAGAATTGAACTAGAATTGAACTAGAACTGAACTAGAACTGAACTAGAACTGAACTTGAGCTGAACTAGAACTGAACTAGAACTTAACTAGAACTGAACTAGAACTGAACTAGAACTGAACTAGAACTGAACTAGAACTGAACTAGAACTGAACTAGAACTGAACTAGAACTGAACTAGAACTGAACTAGAACTGAACTAGAACTGAACTAGAACTGAACTAGAACTGAACTAGAACTGAACTAGAACTGAACTAGAACTGAACTAGAACTGAACTAGAACTGAACTAGAACTGAACTAGAACTGAACTAGAACTAAACTAGAACTGAACTAAAACTAAACTAGAACTGAACTAGAACTGAACAAGAACTGAACTAGAACTGAACTAGAACTGAACTAGAACTGAACTAGAACTGAACTAGAACTGAACTAGAACTGAACTAGAACTGAACTAGAACTGAACTAGAACTGAACTAGAACTGAACTAGAACTGAACTAGAACTGAATTAGAACGGAACTAGAACCGAACTAGAACCGAACTAGAACTGAACTAGAACTGAACTAGAACTGAACTAGAACGGAACTAGAATGGAACTAGAACTGAACTAGAACTGAACTAGAACTGAACTAGAACTGAACTAGAACTGAACTAGAACTGAACTAGAACTGAACTAGAACTGAACTAGAACTGAACTAGAACTGAACTAGAACTAAACTAGAACTAAACTAGAACTGAACTAGAATTGAACTAGAATTGAACTAGAACTGAACTAGAACTGAACTAGAACTGAACTTGAGCTGAACTAGAACTGAACTAGAACTTAACTAGAACTGAACTAGAACTGAACTAGAACTTAACTAGAACTGAACTAGAACTGAACTAGAACTGAACTAGAACTGAACTAGAACTGAACTAGAACTGAACTAGAACTGAACTAGAACTGAACTAGAACTGAACTAGAACTGAACTAGAACTGAACTAGAACTGAACTAGAACTGAACTAGAACTGAACTAGAACTGAACTAGAACTGAACTAGAACTGAACTAGAACTGAACTAGAACTGAACTAGAACTGAACTAGAACTGAACTAGAACTGAACTAGAACTGAACTAGAACTGAACTAGAACTGAACTAGAACTGAACTAGAACTGAACTAGAACTGAACTAGAACTGAACTAGAACTGAACTAGAACTGAACTAGAACTGAACTAGAACTGAACTAGAACTGAACTAGAACTGAACTAGAACTGAACTAGAACTGAACTAGAACTGAACTAGAACTGAACTAGAACTGAACTAGAACTGAACTAGAACTATCTAGAACTGAACTAGAACTGAACTAGAACTGAACTAGAACTGAACTAGAACTGAACTAGAACTGAACTGAACTGAACTAGAACTGAACTAGAACTGAACTAGAACTGAACTAGAACTGAACTAGAACTGAACTAGAACTGAACTAGAGCTGAACTAGAACTGAACTAGAACTGAACTAGAACTGAACTAGAACTGAACTAGAACTGAACTAGAACTGAACTAGAACTGAACTAGAACGGAACTAGAACTGAACTAGAACTGAACTAGAACTGAACTAGAACTGAACTAGAACTGAACTAGAACGGAACTAGAACTGAACTAGAACTGAACTAGAACGGAACTAGAACGGAACTAGAACTGAACTAGAACTGAACTAGAACTGAACTAGAACGGAACTAGAACTGAACTAGAACTGAACTAGAACTAAACTAGAACTAAACTAGAACTGAACTAGAACTGAACTAGAACTAAACTAGAACTAAACTAGAACTGAACAAGAACTGAACTAGAATTGGACTATGAAAATATTCATAAAATTGGCATTTGTTTTCAACTATATATAAATTCGTCTCAATTTTTTGCTTAAACTCAATTAAGGGTTAATTTCTCACTCCACTAAAATACAACTATGTAACAGCTGCTGTTAAAATGACAACTACCTGACATTTTGTTTTGTTTTTTCTCTATGAAATGACAAGAATAATAACAATACAAACGCAATAACAAAAAAATATATATTCATTCAATAAAATTTAATTAAAATGCAACGTATTAACAATAATAATTAATAAAAAAAGAATACCAATAAAGCTAATTAATAACATGAATATACACAATTAATTAAATAAATAGCAAACGAAGAATTGTAAAAGAAATATTAAGAAAAAGTGCGTAAAAAAATAAATTTAAACAAACAACAAATTATTTATAACTAATTTTCTTGTTTATAATAATTCAAAAACAAGGTAAATTGCTTAAATATACTATATACATACATTTGCTGCGATATTAATAATAAATATGACAAAAAAATTTTCCATATATTTGCAGCAAATTTTGCATATCGTCTAAATTCTTTTGTTTATTGAAACTTACGCGTCATCTACTTGGATTAGTTGAATCATATTTGGAAACTTTATATGTAAAATCAAACAATTCTAATATAAACAACAAAATGCTATAATTGTAATTTAATAATAATTTTTTATGTTGTTATTATTTAATTGTTTTGACATTTTGATATTGTAACAAGTGCAAGCAGCCAACATGGATCCCAAAAAAATCACTGAACTGGCTACATTATTACGAAATAATGGTGATAAAATCTTAAGTTCAGAGTTTACACTTACACTATCAGGTAATTGCATTCTTATAAATAGAAAATTTGTTATTTGAAAGTAATTATTTTTTAATTTGTTATACCCTATAGTGGGGGGATTTGTTTATTTAGATACATACATATGAGAAATTTTAATAATTTTGACTCCAATAACAAATCAATTTGTTATGAATAACAGTAAAAGTGTAAGACAAAAATTGGGTCAAAGATCGTACCAAAAAACTTGTTACAGACAAACTTTCTAAAAAATGATCGAGATTTCAGAATAAGCAATATTGAGAAGTTAAATATAAATTTGTTCAATTGTAAAGCTTTATTTTTTAAATACCTATTTAGGGTATGACAATTTTGTCATAATATTTGTTGCAGCATTTTTACATTTTTCAATATATAATTGCTCTTATCTGTTTGTTTACAATAGAAACCTAAAAACTATTTAAAAATGTGTATGTTTGTTTATTTTTGTAGAACACAGACATTAGGATTGACTCATTTGTAATGTGTTTCATTGATTCAGATGTAATTTGTAGCGTTTGTAGCATGCTTCCATATTTCTTGTTTGATTAAATAAAGACTAGTCCTGATTGTGTACTATAAGCCAGACTAGAACAAGAATTGAACTAGAACTGAACTGGAACTGAACTAGAACTGAACTAGAACTGAACTAGAACTGAACTAGAACTGAACTAGAACTGAACTAGAACTGAACTAGAACTGAACTAGAACTGAACTAGAACTGAAATAGAACTGAACTAGAACTGAACTAGAACTGAACTAGAACTGAACTAGAACTGAACTAAAACTGAACTAGAACTGAACTAGAACTGAACTAGAACTGAACTAGAACTGAACTAGAACTGAACTAGAACTGAACTAGAACTGAACTAGAACTGAACTAGAACTGAACTAGAACTGAACAAGAACTGAACTAGAACTCAACTAGAACTGAACTAGAACTGAACTAGAACTGAACTAGAACTGAACTAGAACTGAACTAGAACTGAACTAGAACTGAACTAGAACTGAACTAGAACTGAACTAGAACTGAACTGAACTCGAACTGAACTCGAACTGAACTCGAACTGAACTCGAACTGAACTAGAACTGAACTAGAACTGAACTAGAACTGAACTAGAACTGAACTAGAACTGAACTAGAACTGAACTAGAACTGAACTAGAACTAAACTAGAACTGAACAAGAACTGAAGTAGAACTGAAGTAGAACTGAACAAGAACTGAACTAGAACTGAAGTAGAACTGAACTAGAACTGAACTAGAACTGAACTAGAACTAGAACTGAACTAGAACTGAACTAGAACTGAACTAGAACTGAACTAGAACTGAACTAGAACTGAACTAGAACTGAACTAGAACTGAACTAGAACTGAACTAGAACTGAACTAGAACTGAACTAGAACTGAACTAGAACTGAACTAGAACTGAACTAGAACTGAACTAGAACTGAACTAGAACTGAACTAGAACTGAACTAGAACTGAACTAGAACTGAACTAGAACTGAACTAGAACTGAACTAGAACTGAACTAGAACTGAACTAGAACTGAACTAGAACTGAACTAGAACTGAACTAGAACTGAACTGAACTCGAACTGAACTCGAACTGAACTCGAACTGAACTAGAACTGAACTAGAACTGAACTCGAACTGAACTCGAACTGAACTAGAACTGAACTCGAACTGAACTCGAACTGAACTAGAGCTGAACTAGAACTGAACTAGAACTGAACTAGAACTGAACTGGAACTGAACTAGAACTGAACTAGAACTGAACTAGAACTGAACTAGAACTGAACTAGAACTGAACTAGAACTGAACTAGAACTGAACTAGAACTGAACTAGAACTGAACTAGAACTGAACTAGAACTGAACTAGAACTGAACTAGAACTGAACTAGATCTGAACTAGAACTGAACTAGAACTGAACTAGAACTGAACTAGAACTGAACTAGAACTGAACTAGAACTGAACTAGAACTGAACTAGAACTGAACTAGAACTGAACTAGAACTGAACTAGACCTGAACTAGAACTGAACTAGAACTGAACTAGAACTGAACTCGAACTGAACTCGAACTGAACTAGAACTGAACTAGAACTGAACTCGAACTGAACTCGAACTGAACTAGAACTGAACTAGAACTGAACTAGAACTGAACTAGAACTGAACAAGAACTCAACTATAACTGAACTAGAACTGAACTAGAACCAAACTAGTTACTTAATCTAGTGTTTACTATATTTAGAAAGTAACTAAAAAATCTTCCTTGAGGTTTCATTGATTTTCAAAAACTTAATTTCTTTTGTGCATAATTAAAATTTAAACATTTTTAACCTCCATTCCATTTTCTAGCCTCTCTTCTACGAGCCCTAAACGACTCATTTACCCTAATAGCTGATTCTCTAGAAATTGGTGACATACAAAACTTTCAAGTTGTAAAACCCATCAATTCCAAATCTCCCGTTTTTCGTGATCTACAACTGGTGCATGATTTTGTACAGAAAACAACACTACTCTGCATAATACAATATCCCGGAGAAGAATGTTTTGAGGGTAAAATTGATATAACAAAATTTCGTGCCCTTAAACGTCTCGAAATACAAAAGGTACAAGTCAAACAGATATGTGGCCTACAACCTCTGCGAGCCCAAATGCAACATTTAATTTGTACCAAAAGTATTAAATGTGTGGATGAGATAATAACACATTGTGGGGGAGATAATTCGAATGGTTTTGTTTGGAATGAATTGAAAATAGCGGATTTTAGTTATAATAACTTACGTACGGTGGACACCTCATTGGAATTTGCTCAATATTTACAACATTTAAATCTAAGACACAATCAATTGCAATCGGTTAAGGCCATCAAATGGTTGCCTCATTTAAAAACATTAGATTTGAGCTTTAATCGTTTGCAGTTTATACCACAGTTTCATATGGATGCCTATAAACGTTTGCAGTCTTTGAATATGAGTAATAATCTATTGGAGGATTTGATGGGTATTGTAAAATTGGATGCTCTTACAGATTTGGATTTATCGGATAATTGTTTATTGGATCATACTTATCTATTGCCCCTAAGTGCCATAAGTACCTTAAAATTTTTAAATTTGTATGGTAATCCTTTGCAATGTCATCCCAAACATCGTTTGGCTTCATCACAATATTTGCATAAAAACTGTTCATCGGTTAAATTCATATTGGATTTTGAGCCTTTAACGAAAAATGAAAAGTCTGTTACGGGCACTCACCAGATTAGATTAGTGGGAGCTCTTAATCATTATACCACACGTTCCTCTACTTCATCGTTAACAGCAGTAGGACGTATAACACCAGCCTCCAATCAAACTCCTGCCTCCAGTGTGGGTTCTTTAGTGTCTTTTAAACTTAATGACAACAATTCAGATACTTCAGAAACTTATAACGCCGATGAGGTGGTAGTTAAGCAGGTTAAGAAAAAATCTTCTAAAGTAAGACATGTGGAAATTGAAGATAATATACAGGAAACAGGAGAACATTTAGATAACCTTAATTCCAAGGAAAATGTTATGAATAACTCAGTTTTTGTGGAAGAAGAAAATAAAGAACACTTGGATATTAAAGGGCAAGTGGAAAATTTACGCAAAAAATATGGCAATGAATGGTTGCATACGGGTAATGCCGAAATCCGTAACAGTGTTTTGGGCCTTACGCCTTCCAACACCTCAGCTGTAGATATTAATCTAGAAAGACAAAAATCAAGACAAATGTTTGATGAATATGTCAAAGATTTCAAAGAGGAAGCCAATACTACCGTGCATACCTCCACACCAACCAATAACACTTTAGATAACACCATGGCACAGCTGATGCTAACACCCATTAAAGCTCAACCGGACAGTAATGAAACAACTTCACTTTATCAAAGTTTAGAGCAAACACAAGCGACCTTAATCAATAATACCGCAGACAATGATAAAACGATATACAAGTCCTTGGATAATACAAAAATGATTAGTAAAAATCCTTTTGAAGAAGAGGATGATGTTGAGGAAAACGAAATGCTAACAAAAACAACACCACAAACAGAAGCAGTAAGAGATGAGGAAGAGGATCATGATATATTAAGTAAAATCTATGCCACAAACGAACAACATAATGAAGAGGATGAATGTAAGTTTAACAACTCAAAACATTAAAATAAAAAAAACTAAAAGTTATTTTTATTTTAGATTCCGAAAGAGAAGAGGATGAAGAGACCTATATTGTCTATACCACTAATCAAAATGAAGCATTATTTTTAACCAAGTCTTCCAATTTCCTTAGAGAAAGAGATCCTTTAACCGAAAAGTAAGTTTAACTTATTTCCATTTAATTAAAAAATTTAATTTAGATTTTGTTTTTTTTTTATTTCCTTGTTTTACTAAAGAACCAAAACCAAATGGAGTTTAAAAATTTTAGAATCCTGTGATCGCATTAAATCCAATACTTTACGCATAAACTTCGATACGGTAAAAAAGGATAAACAAGAACGTGTTTATACCGTAGAAGAAGATCTGTGTCAAGTAAGCTTTTTAACGAAATTCTATTAAATGTTTATTTATGCAAATGTTTTCCTTTTTTCTTTAAGGAATTGGAAAAGAAATTGCGTGATATTTTATCACAACGTGATTTAACCGAAATGAATCAAACGATTTATAGATGTGTCAATTGCAGCTGTCAATTTTCTCAGGAAACTAAATCGAAATTGAATAACTCGGGTAAGTGAAAAAAACCCATTTATTTCCCAGCTTTTCATTAATAAAATATAAATTCAAAACCTTTTTATAGAAATCCGTTGTCCCGACTGTAAATCCTGTTTTGTAGCAGAAATCCATGAAATACCCAAATCTCTGGAAAAAGCCAATCTAGTAGACAAACTATCGCCCGCCTCTATAGTGGAAGAATTGCCCACTTCAATAGCACCCTTATCTATACAACAGCCCTTAACGTCTCTCTCTAATTCCATAGAAGTTGCCGAAGAAACAAATAGTATTGGTAAGCCTGCTTTCAGCAATTGTAAACTTATTTTAATTTAATATTTTTTGCATGTTTTCTTTTTTTATTTTTCATTTAAACTAATTGAATTGATTGATTTAATGTGCTCTCTTCTTTTTATATATTGTAAAAAAAAACATACATACATACTCTCCTTTAACTTAACAAAATACTACTACCAACCTACCTACCTACTGGTCTTAAAAGGTAAAGGCAACGCAAGGCTTTCTGCTAACAATCCACTGCATAGTAGGACGCTGAAGCAAACTCTAAAAAGTTAATATCACTTTTTGTATATTAAAATATATATATATGCTTTAATACAAAAAATCCCCAAGAAGCATTGGTTTTGTATAGAAAAAAAGAGACAAAATTTAACAAAACAATTTCATTTCAAAGCAAACTTAATTCTAACATTTGGTTACTAACATTCCAATGTTTCTTTTTTATTAAATATTTTTCAACGCTTGGCTTTTTTAATCCCAAATTGTTAACTTTAATATCTCTACTTTAGGTTCTGCTAATTCACTTAATGAATCCTCCTGTTCTAAAATTACCGCCACCTCTCATTCTGAAAGCTCTTTCAATTCAAATCAATCTTTGGTGGGCAGTTCAAACACTGATCGTGATTTAGATTTTAAAACTAATGGTGAAAGTGACGTTGACATCATCTCTAATCCTAGCCAATCGAGCATAGAAGTCTTAGATCCTTGTGCTAGTCGCAAAAACTGGGAAGAACGTCGCAGCATTGCTCATGTACCCAATTTGGAGACTATCGATGATCAAAGTTATACCCAAACTTTCTTAGAGCGTGAATTTGATAATATGATTAACTATGCTAATAAGGACAAAGACAAATTGGAGGTATATAATGAAATGGAACAACAGGATGCTGTATCAGGTGCTCAGGAGAAGATAGATTCGGAGATACCGCCTAAAAAATCTTCTAACAATATGGTTCATAATAATCTAACGGAGAGTAGTTCCTCTGGCTCAGTAACGGATAGTATTTGTACGGCCTATGAACAAAAGCCAGAGAAGGCTTCGCAATCGAGTGAAGATAAGAAGGAATCAGTAAAAGAGTTTCTTCAGCAAGAAACTAATGGAAAGACAAATTCACAAAATGCTGCTAAGAAAGAAGAAAATACGGGATTATCATCGATTTTTGGAGGTAAGTTTCGGAATTTTTTTAATTGAATGGGAAATACCCTGGAATATCCTACAAAAAGAAAAACTATCCCCTACTCGTATGTATAAAGTACTCCGTAAGTGAGTAGGACTGGTCTGAAACAAATACAATTATTAAAAAAACATGTTCCATTTAACTTTTCAACACTAGGAGAGACCACAAAACTACTCCTTGAAAGTCAACATGATCCTACGTAATGCCTGCATTACAAGAAAATGTTAAACAAAAAATGTCTTAAGAGGAGTGGTTTGGGGACTACCGTAATGAATCATGTATGTGAATAAGTTTTGAAGGGTACTTACTTACTTACTTACTTACTTACTTACTTACTTACTTACTTACTTACTTACTTACTTACTTACTACTTACTTACTTACTTACTTACTTACTTACTTACTTACTTACTTACTTACTTACTTACTTACTTACTTACTTACTTACTTACTTACTTACTTACTTACTTACTTACTTACTTACTTACTTACTTACTTACTTACTTACTTACTTACTTACTTTACTTACTTACTTACTTACTTACTTACTTACTTACTTACTTACTTACTATACTTACTTACTTACTTACTTACTTACTTACTTACTTACTTACTTACTTACTTACTTACTTACTTACTTACTTACTTACTACTTACTTACTTACTTACTTACTTACTTACTTACTTACTTACTTACTTACTTACTTACTTACTTACTTACTTACTACTACTTACTTACTTACTTACTACTTACTTACTTACTTACTCACTTAACTTACTTACTTCTTACTTACTTACTCTTACTTACTACTTACTTACTTACTTACTTACTTACTTACTTACTTACTTACTTACTTACTTACTTACTTACTTACTTACTTACTTACTTACTTACGTTACTTACTTACGTACTTACTTACTTACTTACTTACTTTACTTACTTACTTACTTACTTACCTTACTACCTTATTACTTACGTACTTACTTACTTACTTACTTAGTACTTACTTACTTACTTACTTACTTACTTACTTACTTACTTACTTACTTACTTACTTACTTATTACTTACTTACTTACTTACTTACTTACTTACTTACTTACTTACTTACTTACTTACTTACTTACTTACTTACTTACTTACACTTACTTACTTACTTCTACTTACTTACTTACTTACTTACTTACTACTACTTACTACTTACTTACTTACTTACTTACTTACTTACTTACTTACTTACTTACTTACTTACTTACTACTTACTTACTTACTTACTTACTTACTTACTTACTTACTTACTTACTTACTTCTTACTTACTTACTTACTTACTTACTTACTTACTTACTTACTTACTTACTTACTTACTTACTTACTTACTTACTTACTTACTTACTTACTTACTTACTTCTTACTTACTACTTTACTTACTTACTTACTTACTTACTTACTTACTTACTTACTTACTTACTTACTTACTTACTTACTTACTTACTTACTTACTTACTTACTTACTTACTTACTTACTTACTTACTTACTTACTTACTTACTTACTTACTTACTTACTTACTTACTTACTTACTTACTTACTTACTTACTTACTTACTTACTTACTTACTTACTTACTTACTTACTTACTTACTTACTTACTTACTTACTTACTTCTTACTTACTTACTTACTTACTTACACTTACTTACTTACTACTACTTACTTACTTACTTACTTACTTACTTACTTACTTACTTCTTACTTACTTACTTACTTACTTACTTACTTACTTACTACTTACTTACTTACTTACTTACTTACTTTACTTACTTACTCTTACTACTTACTTACTTACTTACTTACTTACTTACTTACTTACTTACTTACTTACTTACTTACTACTTACTTACTTACTTACTTACTTACTTACTTACTTACTTACTTACTACTTACTTACTTACTTACTTACTTACTTACTTACTTACTTACTTACTTACTTACTTTACTTACTTACTTACTTACTTACTTACTTACTACTTACTTACTTACTTACTTACTTTACTTACTTACTTACTTACTTACTTACTTACTTACTACTTACTTACTTACTTACTATTAATTAATTACAAATATTTTAGCTCTCATGCAGTCGACCAACATTTTAATGACCAGTTCCAAAAAACTTATTGATTCAGAAACTTTATCGAATGTTAAATCGGGTACTGCCTTACCTACAAACTCCTCCAATATTAGCAGTAGCAACACAAACAAATCTACCTCCGGTACACAGTATAAATTCAATTATACCGACTTCAACGATATCGATCATCGTTTAAAATTATATTTTTATCAAACCAAATTCGAAAAAGATGAACATTTCAAATGGATTGTTAGGGGACGCATTTTCAATGAGACCAATAAAAAATTAAGTGATGGCGTGGTGGTAATGTCGACCTGCAAATTATATGTTATGGAGGCATATGCCAAGGAAAATGATGATGTTGCCAAATGGTTGAAAACCACTATAAGTTGCACAGTAGATCGTTTGGATGCCATACAATTGTTGCCCTGGAAAATGGGTTTATCATTTTATCTCAATGATTGGGGTGGTTTCTTATTATTGTTGCAGGATATATTAAGAACAGATTCCTTAATGTTATTTTTTGCCAGTAAGTTTGAATTTAAAATAATTTTTAAAATGAAATAACTTTTTTTATAATAAAACAACTTTTAGATAATGCTCTGCCTTCTCTTTGTGAATTGAAATACCAACCGGCTGATGTATTAACTAAACGTCTTAGTGCCGCCGTTATTGATGAACAACTAAATATGTGCTCTTTACTAAATGGCTGTGAAATTTCATGTGAAAATGCTAAACGCTCCTTTAACATTTGTGGCCTTTTAACCACCGACTCACGTATTTATTTGAGTTCGGAAAAGCTAGATTGGCTATCTGTTTTAAACCATGACTCGGATATTGAATTATGCGTTACGCAATTCATGTCTAATTTAGTTGAGGTGGAGCATTGTGCGGATAATGTATTTATCATTAATTTCTTAGATGAAACCCAAGATAAATGTGAACTCTGGAAGTGCACATTTCAAACAGCGGAAAATGCTAATACCTGTTTAAATTCTATAGCACAATCATGGGAGAAATTATTCGGTGTACCCTTGATAAATGCATAGGAATTGAGTTAATTTAATTATATAATTTTTTGTTTTTAGTTATAAATGCTTTTATGTTTGTAAAACTTTGTCCAATTTTTTCTTTATATTTTTTGTTTTTTTTTTTTTTCTTTACTTAAATTTGTAAATAATTAAGATTTATTTTTTGTTATTTGGCTCCCTTAAATAAAAATACAAATTTGTCTAGGTCCAAAATGGTCTTGGCAAATATGTATGCAAAACATTTCACTAAACTAAAAACCCTTCAAAATTTCATAATGGTTCTCTCTAAAGTATTTTTTTAAAACTATTACCTATTTTTGTAAATACAAACTCGAAAAGAATATATAAAAATGTAAGCAGTAACTAAATATATCTCAAAGCCCTAAAATTATCTATCAACTATATCAATTTACCCTCTTTATACATATATTTAAATCCAGAAAAAACTTAGTTATAATAATTTGTTTAAAAAAGTAAAACATTTTTAATAAATATTCGCAATATTTAGTGAAATTATACACAAAACACCAGGTAATTAAATAAATATATTGTTAAGAAGGAATATGAATTCAACAAGTAATGGTGGAAGCAGCAATAGGTAATCGCAAGGAGTCAGCTGTTATTATAAGGAAGACATATTTTAAAGGTTCTCAACTCCCAGAAAGGACCGAAATGTTGTTAAATTTGAAGGTAAGATTTCGATAAAAATATCGATAAGTACAATTTTCTATAAAAAGGTTGACCGATAACTGAATATCGAGAACTTAAATAAGTAAGTAAGTAAGTAAGTAAGTAAGTAGTAAGTAAGTAAGTAAGTAAGTAAGTAAGTAAGTAAGTAAGTAAGTAAGTAAGTAAGTAAGTAGAAGTACCGTAAGTAAGTAAGTAAGTAAGTAAGTAAGTAAGTAAGTAAGTAAGTAAGTAAGTAAGTAAGTAAGTAAGTAAGTAAGTAAGTAGTAAGTAAGTAAGTAAGTAAGTAAGTAAGTAAGTAAGTAAGTAAGTAGTAAGTAAGTAAGTAAGTAAGTAAGTAAAGTAAGTAAGTAAGTAGTAAGTAAGTAAGTAAGTAAGTAAGTAAAGTAAGTAAGTAAGTAAGTAAGTAAGTAAGTAAAAGTAAGTAAGTAAGTAGTAAGTAAGTAAGTAAGTAAGTAAGTAAGTAAGTAAGTAGAAGTAAGTAAGTAAGTAAAGTAAGTAAGTAAGTAAAGTAAGTAAGTAAGTAGTAGTAAGTAAGTAAGTAAGTAAGTAAGTAAGTAAGTAAGTAAGTAAGTAAGTAAGTAAGTAAGTAAGTAAGTAAGTAAGTAAGTAAGTAAGTAAGTAAGTAAGTAAGTAAGTAAAAGTAAGTAAGTAAGTAAGTAAGTAAGTAAGTAAGTAAGTAAGTAAGTAAGTAGTAAGTAAGTAGTAAGTAAGTAAGTAAGTAAGTAAGTAAGTAAGTAAGTAAGTAAGTAAGTAAGTAAGTAAGTAAGTAAGTAAGTAAGTAAGTAAGTAAGTAAGTAAGTAAGTAAGTAAGTAAGTAAGTAAGTAAGTAAGTAAGTAAGTAAGTAAGTAAGTAAGTAAGTAAGTAAGTAAGTAAGTAAGTAAGTAAGTAAGTAAGTAGTAAGTAAGTAAGTAAGTAAGTAAGTAAGTAAGTAAGTAAGTAAGTAAGTAAGTAAGTAAGTAAGTAAGTAAGTAAGTAAGTAAGTAAGTAAGTAAGTAAGTAAGTAAGTAAGTAAGTAAGTAGTAAGTAAGTAAGTAAGTAAGTAAGTAAGTAAGTAAGTAAGTAAGTAAGTAAAGTAAGTAAGTAAGTAAGTAAGTAAGTAAGTAAGTAAGTAAGTAAGTAAGTAAGTAAGTAAGTAAGTAAGTAAGTAAGTAAGTAAGTAAGTAAGTAAGTAAGTAAGTAAAAGTAAGTAAGTAAGTAAGTAAGTAGTAAGTAAGGAGTAAATCGATGAATTTTTAGTAAGCTATTGATAATTTTCTGCAGAAAAATTTCGATAACTGTATTTTTCTATTGAAAGAATATCGATAACCTCAATTTTCTCAAAGAACTGATAGAGAACTGCATAGAAAAATAAAAAAATATGTTTGGAAAATTATCGGTAGCTAACTAATAATCGGTAACTAATTTTTATAAGAAAACATCGATACCTGAATTTTTATATAGAAATAAGATACATATGTAAATTTTTCTACCATAAAATTATCGATATTAAAGTTACCGATAACTAAATGTTTCATTAGAAAAATTATCGATAACTTATCTATAGATATATTGTAGATAACAAGTTTAAAAAAAATATCCAATTTACATAAAGAATTTTTTTAAATTATCGATGACTTAAGTTGTCTGTATAAAAATATCATTAACGTTTTTAAACTTTGTGTTAATAACTGATCAATAACTGGAGATTTTTAAAGGTATACTTATCGTTAAATTAATGTTTTTAAAATCTAATTTAAATAAAATTGTTTCATATATTGTGATCACAGTATATTTTTATTATTTTTTTTTTTATTTAACTAAAACATATGGTTACTAAACATTTTAATCACATTAACATCAATATTTTGCAAAAAGTATTTTGATTTTAAAAAAATAATAATTACTCTATACATATAGATTCCACCTAAACATATTTACAAATAACATTTATTTATTACTTAATTGCTCAGCAATCCAATCAATATTTTCTTCATAAAAACGAGGATCAGATAAAGTTAAAGCGGTGCGTTTATATGTATAATAATAAAAAAATGAAACTGCAATAAAGAGATATTAAGATATAAGATTGACTGTTTTCAGTTATTTGTAAAGGACTCACCAGTTCTTTGCACAAACGACAAAGCCTTTAGAGTTGTGGGCCAATTGGCCATCGGATACCACAAACATTGTAAACAAACCAGAAATGCTGTGAAACCGACAACAGGAAATACAAAAGTATGGTGAAAAGGAAAAGTTTACAATTCCTTAAGATTACATGAGTTGCTCCAACCTGTTAAAAACAAAGAAAATATTATTTCTCAAATGTAAATATAAACAGTTTGTTTTGAATCTAAAATTTACCTCATAAACACAGGTGGCATGTACAGCAAAAGTAAAAAACAAATATTCACATATTATAAATAAATCCTGTGTCCTATATACCAAAAGAAGAAAAAAATCAATTAACTAAAAACTTGTTATTGTCCCTTTCAACTTACACAAACAACAATATGGTCAACTGCAGTTTTGGTGACAATAAAAGATGAGAAAATGTATTGAAAAATAATCGGCCAGAAGTAAAGTAAATTGCAAGGATAATAATATACGATAACGACTTAAAGTTAACTTCATTATTTTGTATTAATTTTATGGAGTTTTATCGGAATTTGTTTGGTGTTTTAGTAATTTTTTATTGAAATACGCGTTTCTATTGCTGTTAATGACGTCAAACTTTTGTAGGATTTTATAGATAAAAAGAGTTTGACATATCCTTTTGGGAAGAGCGATAACAAAGAAAGGATATTTTTAGAGCATGCGCTTTATTAGTAATAACAGCAACTCTGTTTGAAAATGTTTTTTATATAAAAAGGATTTATTGAATTTCCTATGGAATTATAAGTTATAGCTACTTTTGGTAAAAATTAAGATATCGATATATAGATAGATAGATAGATAGATAGATAGATAGATAGATAGATAGATAGATAGATAGATAGATATATATATAGATAGATAGTAGATAGATAGATAGATAGATAGATAGATAGATAGATCGATAGATAGATAGATAGATAGATAGATAGATAGATCGTAGATAGATATAGATAGATAGATAGATAGATAGATAGATAGATAGATAGATAGATAGATAGATAGATAGATAGATTAGATAGATAGATAGATAGATAGATAGATAGATAGATAGATAGATAGATAGATAGATAGATAGAGATAAATAGATAGATAAATAGATAGATAGATAGATAGATAGATAGATAGATAGATAGATAGATAGATAGATAGATAGATAGATAGATAGATAGATATATAGATCGATAAATAGATAGATAAATAGATAGATAGATAGATAGATAGATAGATAGATAGATAGATAGATAGATAGATAGATAGATAGATAGATAGATAGATAGATAGATAGATAGATAGATAGATAGATAGATAGATAGATAGATAGATAGATAGATAGATAGATAGATAGATAGATAGATAGATGGATAGAAAGATAGATAGATAGATAGATAGATAGATAGATAGATAGATAGATAGATAGATAGATAGATAGATAGATAGATAGATAGATAGATAAACAGATAGATAGATAGATAGATAGATAGATAGATAGATAGATAGATAGATAGATAGATAGATAGATAGATAGATAGATAGATAGATAGATAGATAGATAGATAGATAGATAGATAGATAGATAGATAGATAGATAGATAGATAGATAGATAGATAGATAGATAGATAGATAGATAGATAGATAGATAGATAGATAGATAGATAGATAGATAGATAGATAGATAGATAGATAGATAGATAGATAGATAGATAGATAGATAGATAGATAGATAGATAGATAGATAGATAGATAGATAGATAGATAGATAGATAGATAGATAGATGATAGATAGATAGGTATCGTAATGTAATCGGTTATCGATAATTTTTCTATAGAAAAGACAGTTATCGAATACTTTTCCTTTGGAAAATCTAGTTATCGATATTTATTCTATAGATTAATTAAGTTATCGATAATTTTTCTATATAAAAATTTTGTTATCAATATTTGTTATCGACATTTTTAAATAGATTTTAATATCGAAAAACACGTTTCAAGAATATTTCTCCAATAAACTAAAGTTATCGATAATATTTCTATAGAAAAATCCAATTATCGTTTAATTTTCTTTAAATAATTCATGATATCGATAATTTTCCATGATCTTTTTTAAAACTTTTTGAAGAAAATCTTGAAAATTTTCATTTGAAAATAACTTTTCTTTAAAAACAAGTTAACTAACTTCTTACCGGTTTTATCGAATGTCAGAATTGGCAACAAACAACAAAAATATTCCCTGAGTTGTTATTGCGCATATCCTTAAAAAGACTTTCACTCACAACAATTTCATCTCCTTGCAATAATACCTTGACAACCCACATACTATAGATTCAAACAACGATTAAACAAAACACATGATTCCTTTTTTTCCAATTTTTATTCTTTCTCCTCAAACAACAGTCATCGTAAGCGGAGAAAAGTTTTTCAATCGTTGTCACACACACTGGCTATTACATTTTTCGTTTTTAACGGCTACCAAGAAGAAGGTCAAGAATTTATTAGTTAACACTTTCCAAAACATACTTACGGACAGGAAAAATTAAAAAAAAAGTGTTTTAAAGGATTGTTTGCTGTTTGAAAACAAACTTTGAGGTGAGTTAAACTTCAAGACAAAGGAAAAAAAACTGACCTAAGTCAGGAATAGTTTTTAAAAAAATGTTTACTTGACTTGGGTAAATTTATAGTTTTAGTTTAAATAAGTGTTAAAATGAAAAGGCAAAATAAAATCAATTTTTGGTTATTTGTGACCACCAAAAGCAACAAAAACATACATTAAACAAAATGTATATTATATACATTCATGCACTCACTAGCTTGTATATGTT
>NW_023995037.1:0-52500 GCF_015586225.1 Lucilia sericata | reverse complement strand
CTGCCCACCCATATAAGGTCACAGATTCAAAAATTAGTTTTAACGTTTTTTACGGACTTAATAATACCATAATAAAACAAGTTTTGTTGGAACGAAAATATGTATGTCTACATGTAAATTTCCTACTCTGATCGACAATTTTTAAAATATTTACTTACATCCAATATCCCACTTTTTAATCTCTGCAATTCTTTTTTTATTTAAAATCATTTAAAATTTAAAAATAAAACGTAATTGAAAACTTGACGGTTTACAGTTGATTTTAAGACGTCTCCGACATATTTAGTGTCAGCCGCCGACGCCGTTAATATTTGTCGGCGCAGGGATCTGGCTTGTTTTCTACTTCGTATTCTCATTGTATCGTTCGTTTCCCGTTGTGTTTGTTTAATAATTAAGATAAAGTTTATTTTATTTAACTTTGTTAAAGCATTTCATACTTATCTAAAAGAAAAAATTCCACAACAATGGTTTCCTATTCCTTTGAAGGTAACAAACGTCTCTGGACTGTAAGAGATGAAGAGGAAAATGAAAAAATCTTTTGCCAGCAATCGAAGGTAAGCTTCAGTAGAAAAAAAAATGGCGCCAAATAAAATTTGATTTTCATTTCCAGCCCACTGGTGTTAAAATTCCTCATTATATTAAACCCACCTATCTGGCCAATGCTGAGTACGATGTCGAGAAATGGCCTTTGGCCCAATTAATGCATTTATTAAGGCTGTATGCTGCCCATCGTTGTCTATGGGATGTTAGCTGTAAAGATAATCGCAATCGTAAAATGCGTCATGCTGCTTTGGTGGATGTAACAGCAGCCTTGGATTCGGGTTTTACTAAGGAACAGGTGGTGCAGAAAATAAATATCTTGAGGGCTACTTATCGTTATGAAAAGAAACGTATTAAGCAGCGGATAAGGAGGGGTTTGGGTGCTCGCACCAAATTGAAATGGTTTGCTTTGGCAGATGCTTTTCTAAGGAATGTTCCCAAGAAGGGACACAAGGAAGAGGTAAGTGATGGAAAAGCTTGTAGTATAATAAAATGTGAAAGTTTTGTATGTAGACCCAACTATAGTAGAATGTAGACGCGACTAATAAAGACCAGACTATAGACAAGACTATAAGCCACTAAGGACGAGATTATAGACTCCTTACCATACTATAGACTAAACTATAGACTAGACTATAGACTACACTATAGACTAGACTATAAACTAGACTATAGACTAGACTATAAACTTGACTATAAACTAGACTATAGACCAGACTAGTCCATACTAACGACCGGTTCATAGCTCAGATTATACCCCATATTCCAAACTGCAGTTCCTATTCTAGGGCTGTTTATATAGCAGACTATAGTTCTGTCTATAGATCATACTATAGCCCAAATAAAAGTCTAGTTTATTTTTTCATAATTTATTTTATTTTAAGGATCCCTCAAACTCAGACTCCGACTTAGAAGATACTATAGTTTTTACTATAAATCCCGAATCATTAGTCTCCCTCGAACAAGAGAATTCTATAGAAAACTATCAGGACTATAAAGACAATGGTGAAAATTCATTTGAAACAGAAATCTATACAGATGATTCCCAAACTAATAGTACAGTATGGGAATTAGCAAAAACTGCTGACCCTAAGGAGGAAAACAAAGAAAGAATTGGAAAACAATTAGAAATGGAAGAATCTCAAACTAAAATACAAGAAATTCAACAAGATTTAGTTATGAACAAAAAATCTGCTTGGTCTTTAGAAGATTCTCTCAAATTTATACAGTTGCTGGAAGATTATAAAGTTTTGGAGGCTGGTAAACTCCAACAGGAATTTGCTTTAAAAGCTGTAGCTAAAGAAATGCATTATGACTTTAAAAGTATAGAAAAAAGATGGTTAATTTTGCAAAACACTTTTGAGAAGGAAATGCAAATTATAAAAGAGAATAGTTTGTACAAACCTAACTACAAATGGTGGCCAGCAGCTGAGAGGTTTTTTGCTAAAAAATTAACTAAAGAATTAATAGAAATTAAGGATAAAGCAGAAGAGGATATGACCACTGAATCCATATTTTTAACTGAAACTAAAAGTTTAGCCAGCACTGATGACGAAGACTACGAAAATAGATTCCTACAAAATCCTATACCTTCGGTAGCTCCCTTATCGAACATGAATGAAGCTATGGCTTCTTTATTCCATGCAACTGAAGAGGAAGATGACTTGTCGCAAGAATCTAATACTAACTCCTCTTTCCCTAAAGAAAATGATTCCTCCAGTTCAGGCAAATTTGTATGGCAAGGTTTAGAGGACGATTTACTAGAAGGCAAATGGTCTCTAAAGCATTCGGTAAAATTCCTAAGACTTTATGGAGTGCACAGGTGTTTATGGGACTTAAATGATCCGGATTATCGCTCTAGACCCTTACGCAATGCTGCCATAGAAGATATAGCAGCCTCCATGGGTCATGGCTTAACGGCCTCCTATGTGGCAAAGAAAATTAAAATCTTTCGCATAACTTATATGCAGCAAAGAAAAAGACTTTTGGAGGCTAACGAAAAAGGCGAGAAACCAGAGATTATATTAAAATGGTTTCCATTGGCTGATAGTTTCCTAAGGCCTCATATAGGTTTGCGATCCATTAAATCAGATGCCAAAGAAATGCCACAATTTGATTATCAATATGTTTATGCCAATTTGAATCTGATAGATCCAGCTCTTTTGACCGATTTTCGAGGCAAAGGCACACAAAATGCCATAGAAATTGGCAATAGTGATAGTGATATAATGGAAATGGAAGCAGTTGAGAATTAATTGTAAGTATTTTAAAAGGCTGGAAGTAAATTTGAATTTAATTTGTAAAGTATTTTTTGCTTTTGTTTACTTTTATTAAAGGCATAACGAAAATATTCCACAAGTTTCAAGATATTTCAAGATTTAATTTCATCATTCATAATCATCTTTTAGTCATCTGCTAAAGGTAAGTTTTTCATTAAACATTTTCTTTATTAACAAGTATTTAATATTAGTTAAACATTGGCTTAGTTAAACACTAACAATATTAACATGGGTCAGTTATGACCCCTCGACTCTTAAACATGCCCGTAAAACATTATACCTTTACCGTTACAAATGTCTTCTTTCATTATTGTTTCCCCCCAAGATTTGGGTGTCATGAAAACTTTCTTATCGTCATCATAATCAATTTAAAAACCTTGTTTAAAGGTCACACCACACACACATCAACAAATCAAAACCTTTACATCATGATAATTGTACTATTTTTCGTAAGAAGAATAGAATTTACAACAGGTAAAAAACCATAAATAAAAACCCAAATCAAGTAGAAATAAAAATAAATAAAAAGAAAAAAAAATATGAAGAAAAGGGAGCAAAAAAATGCAATTGTTCTAAACCAACATGTTTAAAACCTTGTTAGAAAAAGACATGTGGCTTAAAGATAAGACCAAACTAGCATGAACACAGAATACAAAAGAATAGAATAAAAACCAAACCAGCCCATGTATTACAAGAAGTGTGAAAGACTCTTCTTGCAAACATAATTAGTAAGAATATGCTTATAGTATAGAGTCTAAAAAAAACAAGTGAGTAAAACCATTCATTAGTTTTTTTTACATACTTACGTTACAAACTAAGGTTAATAACATCATTTAGGTTTTTGTTCTTTTTAAATTTGAATTCTTTTATGTTTTGTTAAAGTGTTAGTTTTTTAATTAGAAAGCTTTAAGCTATCTCTTTCATAATTTCTGTATTATTTCTAAAATTACAATAGATTTCGTAATATAAACTGAAGGAGATTTAACTTCTTCGAAAATATCAAGGCTCTAGCTCCTCTAGTTTAGCCAGAAAACGGACCTTTATTTTCGCCCCAACTTTCACTCAAAAAATGGAAATTTGGTAAGAAACATAAGTGAGCACAGATTTTCAGATTTTGGTGGGAAATATAAGTGATCACAGATTTTCATCCTTTTCTCCCTAGCTCTTCTAGTTTAGCCAGAAAATACACTTTTATGTTTTCACTCAAAAAATGGAATTTTGGTAGGAACTATAAGTGATCACAGATTTTTATTGTTTTGGCCCTAGCTCTTCTAGTTTAGCCAGAAAATGGACTTTTATGTTTTCACTCAAAAAATGGAATTTTGGTAGGAAATATAAGTGATCACAGATTTTCATTGGTTTGGCCCTAGCTCTTCCAGTTTAGCCAGAAAATACACTTTTATGTTTTCATTCAAAAAATGGAATTTTGGTAGGAAATATAAGTGATCACAGATTTTCATTGTTTTGGCCCTAGCTCTTCTAGTTTAGCCAGAAAATGGACTTTTATGTTTTCACTAAAAAAGTGGAATTTTGGTAGGAAATTCAAGTGATCACAGATTTTCATTGTTTTGGCCCTAGCTCTTCTAGTTTAGCCAGAAAATGGAATTTTATGTTTTCACTAAAAAAGTGGAATTTTGGTAGGAAATATAAGCGATCACAGATTTTCATTGTTTTGGCCCTAGCTCTTCTAGTTTAGCCAGAAAATTAAGTTTTATGTTTTGACAAAAAAACTGAATTTTGGTAGGAAATATAAGTGATCACAGATTTTCATTGTTTTGGCCCTAGCTCTTCTAGTTTAGCCAGAAAATGCACTTTTATGTTTTCACTCAAAAAATGGAATTTTGGTAGGAAATATAAGTGATCACAGATTTTCATTGTTTTGGCCCTAGCTCTTCTAGTTTAGCCAGAAAATTAAGTTTTATGTTTTGACAAAAAAACTGAATTTTGGTAGGAAATATAAGTGATCGCAGATTTTCATTGTTTTAGCCCTAGCTCTTCTAGTTTTAGCCAGAAAATGAACTTTTATGTTTTCACTAAAATCGTGGAATTTTGGTGGGAAATATAAGTGATCACAGATTTTTATTGTTTTGGCCCTAGCTCTTCTAGTTTAGCCAGAAAATGGGTTTTTATGTTTTCACTCAAAAAATGGAATTTTGGTAGGAAATATAAGTGATCACAGATTTTCATTGTTTTGGCCATAGCTCTTCTAGATTAGGCAGAAAATTGACTTTTATGTTTTCACTCAAAAAATGGAATTTTGATTTTCATTGTTTTGGCCCTAGCTCTTCTAGTTTAGCCAGAAAATGAACTTTTATGTTTTCACTAAAATCGTGAATTTTGGTGGGAAATATAAGTGATAACAGATTTTCATTGTTTTGGCCCTAGCTCTTCTAGTTTAGTTAGAAATGGGTTTTTTTATGTTTTCACTCAAAAAATGGAATTTGGTAGGAAATATAAGTGATCACAGATTTTCATTGTTTTGGTCCTAGCTCTTCTAGTTTAGCCAGAAAATGAACTTTTATGTTTTCACTAAAATCGTGGAATTTTTGGTGGGAATATAAGTGATCACAGATCTTCATTGTTTTGGTCCTAGCTCTTCTAGTTTAGCCAGAAAATAAACTTTTGTGTTTTCACTAAAATCGTGGAATTTTGGTGGGAAATATAGAAGTGATCACAGATTTTCATTGTTTTGGTCCTAGCTCTTCTAGTTTAGCCAGAAAATGGACTTTTATGTTCTCACTCAAAAATGGAATTTTGGTAGGAAATATAAGTGATCACAGATTTTCATTGTTTTGGCCCTAGCTCTTCTAGTTTAGCCAGAAAATGGACTTTTATGTTTTCAACTCAAAAAATGGAATTTTGGAAGGAAATATAAGTGATCACAAATTTTCATTGTTTTGGGCCCTAGCTCTTCTAGTTTAGCCAGAAAATATACTTTTATGTTTTCACTCATAAAATGGAATTTTGGTAGGAAATATAAGTGAAAACATACTTTTATGTTTTCACTCAAAAAATGGAATTTTAGTAGGAAATATAAGTGACACAGATTTTCATTGTTTTGGCCCTAGCTCTTCTAGTTTAGCCAGAAAAATGGACTTTTATGTTTTCACTAAAAAAAATGGAATTTTGGTAGGAAATATAAGTGATCACAGATTTTCATTGTTTTGGCCCTAGCTCTTCTAGTTTAGCCAGAAAATACATGTTTTATGTTTTCACTCAAAAAATGGAATTTTGGTGAGAAATATAGTTAGTTAGTTAGTTAGTTTGAAATGAGGATGTATATACATCAAATCCGAAGAAATACACCTAGGCCTCTATCGGGCCTGTTGTGCCTCTCCTTAACCAGTGCCTCAGGTGGGAATCGACCCACCACCTCCGGTCTACCAGACTAGAACACTAACCACTAACCTACCGGAGGCCACCGGTGAGAAATATAAGTGATCAAAGGTTTTCATTGTTTTGGCCCTAGCTCTTCTAGTTTAGCCAGAAAATGGACTTTTATGTTTTCACTTAAAAAATTATATTTTGGTAGGAAAATATAAGTGATCACATATTTTCATTGTTTTGGCCCTAGCTTTTTAGTTCAGCCAGAAAATGGACTTTTATGTTTTCACTAAAAAAGTGGAAGTTTGGTAGGAATATAAGTGATCAAAGATTTTCATTGTTTTGGCCCTAGCTCTTCTAGTTTAGCCAGAAAATGGGCTTTTATGTTTCACTCAAAAAATGGAATTTTGGCAGGAAATTCAAGTGATCACAGATTTTCATTGTTTTGCCAAAAATTGACTTTTATGTTTTCACTCAAAAAATGGAATTTTGTGGGAATTCAAGTGATCACAGATTTTCATTGTTTTGGCCCTATCTCTTCTGGTTTAGCCAGAATATACACTTTTTATGTTTTCACTCCAAAAATGGAATTTTGGTAGGAAATTCAAGTGATCACAGATTTTCATTGTTTTGCCATATCTCTTCTAGTTTAGCCAGAAAATGGACTTTTATGTTTTCACTCAAAAAATGGAATTTTGGCAGGAATTTCAAGTGATCAAAGATTTTCATTGTTTGGCCCTAGCTCTTCTAGTTTAGCCAGAAAATGGACTTTTATGTTTTCACTCAAAAAATGGAATTTTGGTAGGAAATATAAGTGATCACAGATTTCCATTGTTTTGGCCCTAGCTCTAGTAGTTTAGCCAGAAAAATGGACTTTTATGTTTTCACTTAAAAAAATGGAATTTTTGGTGGGAAATTCAAGTGATCACAGATTTTCATTGTTTTGGCCTAGCTCTTCTAGTTTAGCCAGAAAATGGACTTTTATGTTTTCACTCAAAAAATGGAATTTTGGTAGGAAATATAAGTGATCACAAATTTTCATTGTTTTGGCCCTAGCTCTTCTAGTTTAGCCAGAAAATGGACTTTTATGTTTTCACTCAAAAAATGGAATTTTGGTAGGAAAAATAAGTGATCACAGATTTTCATTGTTTTGGCCCTAGCTCTAGTAGTTTAGCCAGAATATACACTTTTATGTTTTCACTCAAAAATGGAATTTTGGTAGGAAATATAAGTGATCACAGATTTTCATTGGTTTGGCCTAGCTCTTCTAGTTTAGGCCAGAAAATGGATTTTTATGTTTTCACTCAAAAAATGGAATTTTGGTAGGAAATATAAGTGATCACAGATTTCCATTGTTTTGGACCTAGCTCTAGTAGTTTAGCCAGAAAATGGACTTTTATTGTTTTCACTTAAAAAAATGGAGTTTTGGTGGGAAATTCAAGTGATCAACAGATTTTCATTGTTTTGGCCCTAGCTCTTCTAGTTTAGCCAGAAAATGGACTTTTATGTTTTTCACTCAAAAATGGAATTTTGGTAGGAAAATAAGTGATCACGAGATTTTCATTGTTTGGCCCTAGCTCTAGTAGTTTTAGCCAGAATATACACCTTTTATGTTTTCACTCAAAAAATGGAATTTTAGTAGGAAATATAAGTGATCACAGATTTTCATTGTTTTGGCCCTAGCTCTTCTAGTTTAGCCAGAAAATGGACTTTTATGTTTTCACTAAAAAAAATGGAATTTTGGTAGGAAATATAAGTGATCACAGATTTTCATTGTTTGGGCCCTAGCTCTTCTAGTTTAGCCAGAAAATACATGTTTTATGTTTTCACTCAAAAAATGGAATTTTGGTGAGAAATATAGTTAGTTAGTTAGTTAGTTTGAAATGAGGATGTATATACATCAAATCCGAAGAAATACACCTAGGCCTCTATCGGGCCTGTTGTGCGCTCCTTAACCAGTGCCTCAGGTGGGAATCGAACCCACCACCTCCGGTCTACCAGACTAGAACACTAACCACTAACCTACCGGAGGCCAACGGTGAGAAATATAAGTGATCAAAGATTTTCATTGTTTTGGCCCTAGCTCTTCTAGTTTAGGCCAGAAAATGGACTTTTATGTTTTCACTTAAAAAATTATATTTTGGTAGGAAATATAAGTGATCACATATTTTCATTGTTTTGCCCTAGCTTTTTTAGTTCAGCCAGAAAATGGACTTTATGTTTTCACTAAAAAAGTGGAAGTTGGTAGGAAATATAAGTGATCAAAGATTTTCATTGTTTATGGCCCTAGCTCTTCTAGTTTTAGCCAGAAAATGGGCTTTTATGTTTTCACTCAAAAAATGGAATTTTTGGCAGGAAATTCAAGTGATCACAGATTTTCATGTTTTGCCAAAAAATTTGACTTTTATGTTTTCACTCAAAAAATGGAATTTTGTGGGAAATTCAAGTGATCACAGATTTTCATTGTTTTGGCCCCTATCTCTTCTGGTTTAGCCAGAATATACACTTTTATGTTTTCACTCCAAAAATGGAATTTTGGTAGGAAATTCAAGTGATCACAGATTTTCATTGTTTTGGCCATATCTCTTCTAGTTTAGCCAGAAAATGGACTTTTATGTTTTCACTCAAAAAATGGAATTTTGGCAGGAATTTCAAGTGATCAAAGATTTTCATTGTTTTGGCCCTAGCTCTTCTAGTTTAGCCAGAAAATGGACTTTTATGTTTTCACTCAAAAAATGGAATTTTGGTAGGAAATATAAGTGATCACAGATTTCCATTGTTTTGGCCCTAGCTCTAGTAGTTTAGCCAGAAAATGGACTTTTATGTTTTCACTTAAAAAAATGGAATTTTTGGTGGGAAATTCAAGTGATCACAGATTTTCATTGTTTTGGCCCTAGCTCTTCTAGTTTAGCCAGAAAATGGACTTTTATGTTTTCACTCAAAAAATGGAATTTTGGTAGGAAATATAAGTGATCACAAATTTTCATTGTTTTGGCCCTAGCTCTTCTAGTTTAGCCAGAAAATGGACTTTTATGTTTTCACTCAAAAAATGGAATTTTGGTAGGAAAAATAAGTGATCACAGATTTTCATTGTTTTGGCCCTAGCTCTAGTAGTTTAGCCAGAATATACACTTTTATGTTTTCACTCAAAAAATGGAATTTTGGTAGGAAATATAAGTGATCACAGATTTTCATTGTTTTGGCCCTAGCTCTTCTAGTTTAGCCAGAAAATGGATTTTTATGTTTTCACTCAAAAAATGGAATTTTGGTAGGAAATATAAGTGATCACAGATTCCATTGTTTTGGACCTAGCTCTAGTAGTTTAGCCAGAAAATGGACTTTTATGTTTTCACTTAAAAAAATGGAGTTTTGGTGGGAAATTCAAGTGATCACAGATTTTCATTGTTTTGGCCCTAGCTCTTCTAGTTTAGCCAGAAATGGACTTTTATGTTTTCACTCAAAAAATGGAATTTTGGTAGGAAATATAGTGATCACAGATTTTCATTGTTGTGGCCCTAGCCCTTCTAGTTTAGCCAGAAAATGGACTTTTATGTTTTCACTCAAAAAATTGAATTTGGTAGGAAATATAAGTAATCACAGATTTTCATTGTTTTGGCCCTAGCTCTTCTAGTTTAGCCAGAAAATGGACTTTTATGTTTTCACTCAAAAAATGGAATTTTGGAAGGAAATATAAGTGATCACAAATTTTCATTGTTTTGGCCCTAGCTCTTCTAGTTTAGCCAGAAAATGGACTTTTATGTTTTTACTCAAAAAATGGAATTTTGGTAGGAAATATAAGTGATCACAGATTTCCATTGTTTTGGACCTAGCTCTAGTAGTTTAGCCAGAAAATGGACTTTTATGTTTTCACTTAAAAAAATTGAATTTTGGTGGGAAATTCAAGTGATCACAGATTTTCATTGTTTTGGCCCTAGCTCTTCTAGTTTAGCCAGAAAATGGACTTTTATGTTTTCACTCAAAAAATGGAATTTTGGTAGGAAATATAAGTGATCACAGATTTTCATTGTTGTGGCCCTAGCCCTTCTAGTTTAGCCAGAAAATGGACTTTATGTTTTCACTCAAAAAATTGAATTTTGGTAGGAAATATAAGTAATCACAGATTTTCATTGTTTTGGCCCTAGCTCTTCTAGTTTAGCCAGAAAATGGACTTTTATGTTTTCACTCAAAAAATGGAATTTTGGAAGGAAATATAAGTGATCACAAATTTTCATTGTTTTGGCCCTAGCTCTTCTAGTTTAGCCAGAAAATGGACTTTTATGTTTTCACTCAAAAAATGGAATTTTGGTAGGAAATATAAGTGATCACAAATTTTCATTGTTTTGGCCCTATCTCTTCTAGTTTAGCCAGAAAATATACTTTTATGTTTTCACTCAAAAAATGGAATTTTGGTAGGAAATATAAGTGAAAACATACTTTTATGTTTTCACTTAAAAAATGGAATTTTGGTGAGAAATATAAGTGATCACAGATTTTCATTGTTTTGGTCCTAGCTCTTCTAGTTTAGCCAGAAAATGGACTTTTATGTTTTCACTCAAAAAATGGAATTTTGGCAGGAAATTCAAGTGATCACAAATTTTCATTGTTTTGGCCCTAGCTCTTCTAGTTTAGCCAGAAAATATACTTTTATGTTTTCACTCAAAAAACGGAATTTTGGTAGGAAATATAAGTGATCACAGATTTTCATTGTTTTGGTCCTAGCTCTTCTAGTTTAGCCAGAAAATGGACTTTTATGTTTACAATCAAAAAACGGAATTTTGGTGGGAAATTCAAGTGATCACAGATTTACATTGTTTTGGCCCTAGCTCTTCTAGTTTAGCCAGAAAATGGACTTTTATGTTTTCACTCAAAAAATGGAATTTTAGTAGGAAATATAAGTGATCACAGATTTTCATTGTTTTGGCCCTAGCTCTAGTAGTTTAGCCAGAATATACACTTTTATGTTTTCACTCAAAAAATGGAATTTTGGTGAGAAATATAAGTGATCACAGATTTTCATTGTTTTGGCCCTAGCTCTAGTAGTTTAGCCAGAATATACACTTTTATGTTTTCACTCAAAAAAACGGAATTTTGGTAGGAAATATAAGTGATCACAGATTTTCATTGTTTTGGCCCTAGCTCTTCTAGTTTAGCCAAAAATTGGACTTTTATGTTTTCACTCAAAAATGGAATTTTGGTAGGAAATATAAGTGATCACAGATTTTCATTGTTTTGGCCCTAGCTCTTCTAGTTTAGCCAGAAAATGGACTTTTATGTTTTCACTCAAAAAAACGGAATTTTGGTAGGAAATATAAGTGATCACAGATTTTCATTGTTTTGGCCCTAGCTCTTCTAGTTTAGCCAGAAAATTATGTTTTCACTAAAAAACTGAATTTTGGTAGGAAATATAAGTGATCACAGATTTTCATCGTTTTGGCCCTAGCTCTTCTAGTTTAGCCAGAAAATGGACTTTTATGTTTTCACTCAAAAAATGGAATTTTGGTAGGAAATATAAGTGATCACAGATTTTCATTGTTTTGGCCCTAGCTCTTCTAGTTTAGCCAGAAAATGGACTTTTATGTTTTCACTCAAAAAATTGAATTTTGGCAGGAAATTCAAGTGATCACAAATTTTCATTGTTTTGGCCCTATCTCTTCTAGTTTAGCCAGAAAATATACTTTTATGTTTTCACTCAAAAAATGGAATTTTGGTAGGAAATATAAGTGATCACAGATTTTCATTGTTTTGGCCCTAGCTCTAGTAGTTTAGCCAGAAAATGGACTTTTATGTTTTCACTCAAAAATGGAATTTTGGTGAGAAATATAAGTGATCACAGATTTTCATTGTTTTGGTCCTAGCTCTTCTAGTTTAGCCAGAAAATGGACTTTTATGTTTTCACTAAAAAAGTGGAAGTTTGGTAGGAAATTCAAGTGATCACAGATTTTCATTGTTTTGGCCCTAGCTCTTCTGGTTTAGCCAGAAAATGGGTTTTTATGTTTTCACTCAAAAAATGGAATTTTGATAGGAAATATAAGTGATCACAGATTTTCATTGTTTTGGTCCTAGCTCTTCTAGTATAGCCAGAAATAGACTTTTATGTTTTCACTAAAAAAGTGGAAGTTTGGTAGGAAATTCAAGTGATCACAGATTTTCATTGTTTTGGCCCTAGCCCTTCTAGTTTAGCCAGAAAATGGACTTTTATGTTTTCACTAAAATCGTGGAATTTTGGTGGGAAAAATAAGTGATCACAGATTTTCATTGTTTTGGCCCTAGCTCTTCTAGTTTAGCCAGAAAATGGACTTTTATGTTTTCACTCAAAAAATGGAATTTTGGCAGGAAATATAAGTGATCACAGATTTTCATTGTTTTGGTCCTAGCTCTTCTAGTTTAGCCAGAAAATGGACTTTTATGTTTTCACTAAAAAAGTGGTAGGAAATTCAAGTGATCACAGATTTTCATTTTTTTGGCCTTAGCTCTTCTAGTTTAGAAAGAAAATGGACTTTTATGTTTTTACTCAAAAATGGAATTTTGGTGAGAAATATAAGTGATCACAGATTTCTAGTTTAGCCAGAAAATGGACTTTTATGTTTTCACTCAAAAAATGGAATTTTGGTGGGAAGTATAAGTGATCACAGATTTTCATTGTTTTGGCCCTAGCTCTTCTAGTTTGGCCAGAAAATGGACTTTTATGTTTTCACTCAAAAAATGGAATTTTTGGTGGGAAATATAAGTGATCACAGTTTTTCATTGTTGTGGCCCTAGCTCTTCTAGTTTGGCCAGAAAATGGACTTTTATGTTTTCACTCAAAAAATGGAATTTTGGTGGGAAAAAGAAGTGATCACAGATTTTCATTGTTTTGGCCCTAGCTCTTCTAGTTTAGCCAGAAAATGGACTTTTATGTTTTCACTCAAAAAACGGAATATCGGTAGGAAATATAAGTGATCACAGATTTTCATTGTTTTAGGTTTGCACTCAAAGGATTCATAGATCATAGATTTTCTTTCTTTTGTCCCTGACGCTTTTAGTTTCTTAAGATTTGGGGAATTACTAATTTAACCGATTATTCGGTTGTAATTTAAATTTTAAACACATTTGTTAGAATTTTAATATGTTTTACTTTTTTTCTATTGTTCGTCTAACAAACAAACAATTTAGTGCCTTACGGGTCATTTGATTTAAGAATGAAAAAAAAAACTTTGTACTCACTAACCGTGTTTTTATTTCTTCTTCTTGCTTTTAATACTCAAGCTATGACTATGATGGTGTTTTTTTATTATTCGTTTAAAAAATCTTGTATAATTTTCAGTTAAAGATCAGTAAAGAGAGATAATTTATTGTAACATTGTTAAGAAAAAAAAAACGACTGCGGATTCTTTAAATTGAAAGACAAACAACAAATAGAAGCTAATAACGAAAACCATAGTAAGAAACAGTGGTTTAAATGCATGAAAAGACTAAAGAAAGATCAGTTAAAAAGCAGTGAAGGTCATTATTAAATTTGTGTTACAGTGTCTTGTAATTTCATCCGTTATGAATTTAATGCTGGTAGATCTCTAAACCTAAAAAGTCTAATTGATAGTTTGTGTCCTCGCTTATACCTCGATCTACCACTGTTCCAACGTTATGCTTGCAATATCACAATACTTGTAGTTTTTTTCCTTATTTATTTGTCTATTCAATAATGATGATCTTTTGTTTTTATTAAATGGTGTTAGTTGTTATTACAGTTGTTGATCGTTGTATTTCCTCGCAGTAGTTTTAGTTAGCCTTTTAATAAATTAAGATAAAATGATCATTATTATCATTCTCATTTTCAATGGCTAGAAATAACAACAAAAAACTGTTGACCACATTATAATAAATTTTAAAAATGATTTCCTTTTAGACATGTTTATTGTTTTTGTGACTCGTTAATAGACTTCTGTTAAGAGGCAGGTATTGAATCATTCTACCAAGAAACTAGAACTGAATTAGAACTGAACTAGAACTGAACTAGAACTGAACTAGAACTGAACTAACTGACTAGAACTGACTAGAACTGACTAGAACTGAACTAGAACTGAACTAGAACTGAAATAGAACTGAACTAGAACTGGACTAGAACTGAACTAGAACTGAACTAGAACTGGACTAGAACTGAACTAGAACTGAACTAGAACTGAACTAGAACTGAACTAGAACTGAACTAGAACTGAACTAGAACTGAACTAGAACTGAACTAGAACTGAACTAGAACTGAACTAGAACTGAACTAGAACTGAACTAGAAACTGAACTAGAACTGAACTAGAAACTGAACTAGAACTGAACTAGAAACTGAACTAGTACTGAACTAGAACTGAACTAGAACTGAACTAGAACTGAACTTGAACTGAACTAGAACTGAACTAGAACTGAACTAGAACTGAACTAGAACTGAACTATAACTGAAACTAGAACTGAACTAGAATGGACTAGAACTGAACTAGAACTGAACTAGACTGACAGAACTAGAACTGAACTAGAACTAAACTAGAACTAAACTAGAACTGAAACTAGAACTGACTAGAACTGAACTAGAACTGAACTAGAACTGAAGTAGAACTGAACTAGAACTGAACTAGAACTGAACTAGAACTGAACTAGAACTGTACTAGAACTGAACTAGAACTGAACTAGAACTGAACTAGAACTGAACTAGAACTGAACTAGAACTGAACTAGTACTGAACTAGAACTGAACTAGAACTGAACTAGAACTGAACTTGAACTGAACTAGAACTGAACTAGAACTGAACTAGAACTGAACTAGAACTGAACTAGAACTGAACTAGAACTGAACTAGAACTGAACTAGAACTGAACTATAACTGAACTAGAACTGAACTAGAACTGGACTAGAATTGAACTAAAACTGAACTAGATCTGAACTAGAACTAAACTAGAACTAAACTAGAACTGAACTAGAACTGAACTAGAACTGAACTAGAACTGAACTAGAACTGAACTAGAACTGAACTAGAACTGAAGTAGAACTGAACTAGAACTGAACTAGAACTGAACTAGAACTGAACTAGAACTGAACTAGAACTGAACTAGAACAGAACTAAAACAGAACTAGAACTGAACTAGAACTGAACTAGAACTGAACTAGAACTGAACTAGAACTGAACTAGAACTGAACTAGAACTGAACTAGAACTGAACTAGAACTGAACTAATACTGAACTAGAACTGAACTAGAACTGAACTAGAACTGAACTAGAACTGAACTAGAACTGAACTAGAACTGAACTAGAACTGAACTAGAACTGAACTAGAACTGAACTAGAACTGAACTAGAACTGAACTAGAACTGAACTTGAACTGAACTAGAACTGAACTAGAACTGAACTTGAACTGAACTTGAACTGAACTTGAACTGAACTTGAACTGAACTTGAACTGAACTTGAACTGAACTTGAACTGAACTTGAACTGAACTTGAACTGAACTTGAACTGAACTTGAACTGAACTTGAACTGAACTTGAACTGAACTTGAACTGAACTTGAACTGAACTTGAACTGAACTTGAACTGAACTTGAACTGAACTAGAACTGCACTAGAACTGAACTAGCATTGAACTAGAATTGAACTAGATCTGTACTAGAACTGAACTAGAACTAGTTTTAGGCCGAATTTTAACCATGGGTTGATTGCATCCTAAAGTTCACTTGCCAAGCTGCTTATGTTCTTTTTTCCAACTTTATCTAGTTACCTAACATTTGTTTCTACGATTAAACACTCTTAAAAAAATAAATCATCATTTATCGTTTTCACGATCACTATGTAATACGATTAATCTCGTTCAGACTAAAAATAACTCTCAACACCAAAAAATGCTTAGTGAAGTAATAGAATAAAATAACATTTACAATTTTATTAACAACTTATAAAATCGATGCACTTTTTTCATATCTTCAAACAAATTATATTTTTAAAGTTGTTAGCAACATGTTGTCTTGCAACATGTTGTTTAGCTTTGCTTCCTTAAGCTATGAAACAAACTCCTCGTTTGGAACACGTTTTTTCTTTCGAAAAATTTAGTTTATGGCATTCTTGTTGCTTTATTTTCAATAAAACAAAATACATTATTAAATTTAAATTGCTTTTCTTGTTGTGAGACAGTCTGTCCGTCTGCCTAACGATCGTTTGGTTGCTGGTTAACTCCGTTTGTTTGTGTTTTTATAAATGGTATAGTATTTCTTTTTCATGTACTCGTAACTCTATTTGGGTCAATTTTTTATAACTGACGCTAGAGTGTAAAAAATTATTATGTTTTTAATAATTATTGCAAAAAAAAAAACTTCTTAGTTAATTGTTTTTGTAGAAACGGACTTTAGAATAAATGAACAAACAAACAAAAAATATCCGGTATATGGGAACTATTAAATCTTAGAAATGTTGTTTTCAAAAGTCAAGCAGCAAGTTTAACCAGATACTTAAAGCGTAAAGTGTGTTCGAAAGAGAAGTTTAGGTCAAAGTGATCAGTTTTATATTGAGAAATATTGAAAAGTTAAAGGAAATATTAAACATTTAGCAAATTCTTTAATACTTTTCGATTTAAATAAATTATTTATCCTCTGACTGTCTTTGATTTACCAACTCTTATATAAACATTTAATTTTAATCCATCTTTTCTTAACCAAATTCTCATAGTTTATTTATAAATCTTCAACCCACAGCTTCAATCTTTTTACCAACTTTTAACTTCTTCTGGTTTCTACGGTTTGGAATCCAGCTGACAAAAAACAAAACCTAGAAAAACAACAATTAATTTTTTTCAACAGAAGAGAAACAAATTAACATAAGAGGACAAAACTGTTTTAAAAATTGTAAAGTTAATTTTTTTTCCGCTTCTTCATACGTCCAACCATAAGATCATGTTAAAACATGTTTTATTTTTTCCCCTCTTCTTGTCTTAAACAATTAACATGCAACTAGCAAAACATACGAGTCTTTATATGTTGGGGTTTTGCAGAGAGAGAGAGAGAGGGGTCTAATAAGCTTCGCCAATGTGTATTTTCGTATAAGTATCTTCTTGGTAGACAACGCAACTTCCCTCTACAAATGATACCGGTTTGTTGTTGCACATTTCTTTCGCATATTTTGTCAGCGTTATAAATGAAATGCTGATTACACTGAAAAAAAGCTCTGAAAGGCGACTGAAAGAGGTCGACCCTACATAGACTACACCCTAGTCTATAACATAGACAACATTATAGTCTATAACATATACTACATTATAGTCTATAACATAGACTACATTATAGTCTATAACATAGACTACACTTTAGTCTATAACATAGATTAAACTCTAGTCTATATAACATAGACTACACTCTAGTCCATGTTATAGACTACACTCTGGTCTATAACATAGACTACACTCTAGTCTATAACATAGACTACACTATAGTCTATAACATAGACTACACTCTAGTCTATAACATAGACTACATTATAGTCTATAACATAGACTACATTATAGTCTATAACATAGACTACACTTTAGTCTATAACATAGATTAAACTCTAGTCTATATAACATAGACTACACTCTAGTCCATGTTATAGACTACACTCTGGTCTATAACATAGACTACACTCTAGTCTATAACATAGACTACACTATAGTCTATAACATAGACTACACTCTAGTCTATAACATAGACTACACTCTAGTCTATAACATAGACTAGTGTCTAGCCTATAACATAGATTGGTTGAGTATAAACTACCGAATTTAGATTTCTTATAGATATATAGATAGTATCCGATCCCTTTTTTTTTAAGTGTAATATTTTTTATCCTCTCCGCCGATCATGTGTGAGTTTCAAACCCAACAACATTGCCACAGCATTTATTACTCCAACCTGGCTAAAAAAGGCGAGTGTTGGGATTGTATATATATGCAAGAGACACCATATGTGTGTGGATCTGTAAATATACCGGGTCTGCTTTTAGAACGCTTTGCAAGAAACCAACGACTAGCAGCGGCAGTCAGTCAATACGTTCATCATTCCCTCTGGATGAAGTTGGCCAAATGAAATGTATAAAGAAATGAGAAGCACAAAAAGTAGTTTTGCAATCAGCTTTACAAGTTTTTTTGTTTGCTTTTTTCAACTGAAAAAGCAAGTTAGTTTTATTATTAATAACTTCTTATTTGTATGATCTACACATACTATGTGTGTATGTATGTGTAACTCAAGTTTTAATTATAATCGTACAAACAATATTTTATTAGACTCCAGCAGTTGGAGTATGAGTATGAATACATTGGTAAGAGTACTTCAGTTTTTACAGTTTATGTTAAAAAAAACGACTTGTCTTTTAGCAGTTTTTAAAAGCCGGCTTGTTGCTTTTCCATTAAGTTTTTTTAAACAATTCTTTTTTTTATTTTGCAAAAAAGAACAATGACACAAGAAAATATAGTTAAAATACATATAACCTGTATTTATAAGGTGGTTGTTTGGTTTACATAAACTTGTAGCAAGTATTTGCAATATGTTTGTTCTAAATATTTTTAAAACTCACAACAACAACAACAACACTCATATAAAGTGGAAATATTAATAAACCATTTTTTTCTTGTATTTAAAAAAACCACGGATGCCAACACAAATATTATTTATATTCAAGGTAATGAATGGCAACATGGTTTAGTAATTGGAACATTTAGTTAAAAGACTAATTGCCAGATATTAAGCTAAAAATATTAGCATTTATTTTGCATGGGAATAATATGATCATTTCTATTAAGTCCTCAAATAGTATAAATAGATTTTGCATGAAACAGGTTTATAGTGATCACTCATTTTTAACTTCAAAAATCGTTTTAGTCTTCAAAAACATAGACTAGAAGCTAGTCTAATCATAGACCGGAGAATTGAGCATAATATAGACTATAGTCTAGTGTATAATATAGACTAGACTATGAGATATACTAGTGTCTAGTCTATAACATAAACTAGAGTCTAGTCTATAACATAAACTAGAGTCTAGTCTATAACATAGACTAGTGTCTAGTCTATAACATAGACTAGTGTCTAGTCTATAACATAGACTAGTGTCTAGTCTATAACATAGACTAGTGTCTAGTCTATAACATAGACTAGTGTCTAGTCTATAACATAGACTAGTCTCTAGTCTATAACATAGACTAGTCTCTAGTCTATAACATAGACTAGTCTCTAGTCTATAACATAGACTAGTCTCTAGTCTATAACATAGACTAGTCTCTAGTCTATAACATAGACTAGTCTCCAGTCTATAACATAGACTAGTCTCTAGTCTATAACATAGACTAGTCTCCAGTCTATAACATAGACTAGTCTCTAGTCTATAACATAGACTAGTCTCTAGTCTATAACATAGACTAGTCTCTAGTCTATAACATAGACTAGTCTCTAGTCTATAACATAGACTAGTCTCTAGTCTATAACATAGACTAGTGTCAAGTCTATAATATAGACTAGTGTCAAGTCTATAACATAGACTACAGACTAGAGTCTATAACATAGACTAGTCTCTAGTCTATAACATAGACTAGTCTCTAGTCTATAACATAGACTAGTCTCTAGTCTATAACATAGACTAGTCTCTAGTCTATAGCATAGACTAGTCTCTAGTCTATAACATAGACTAGTCTCTAGTCTATAACATAGACTAGTCTCTAGTCTATAACATAGACTAGTCTCTAGTCTATAACATGAACTAGTCTCTAGTCTATAACATGAACTAGTCTCTAGTCTATAACATAGACTAGTGTCAAGTCTATAACATAGACTAGAGACTAGAGTCTATAACATAGACTAGTGTCTAGTCTATAACATAGACTAGTGTCTAGTCTATAACATAGACTAGTCTCTAGTCTATAACATAGACTAGTGTCAAGTCTATAACATAGACTAGAGACTAGAGTCTATAACATAGACTAGAGACTAGTCTATAACATAGAGTAGTCTCTAGTCTATAACATAGACTAGTCTCTAGTCTATAACATAGACTAGTCTCTAGTCTATAACATAGACTATGTAGTCTCTAGTCTTTAACATAGACTAGTCTTTAGTCTATAACATAGACTATTCTCTAGTCTATGACATAGACTATTCTCTAGTCTATAACATAGACTATTCTCTAGTCTATAACATAGACTATTCTCTAGTCTATAACATAGACTATTCTCTAGTCTATAACATAGACTAGTTTCTAGTCTATAACATAGACTAGTCTCTAGTCTATAACATAGACTAGTCTCTAGTCTATAACATGAACTAGTCTCTAGTCTATAACATGAACTAGTCTCTAGTCTATAACATGAACTAGTCTCTAGTCTATAACATAGACTAGTCTCTAGTCTATAACATAGACTAGTCTCTAGTCTATAACATAGACTAGTCTCTAGTCTATAACATAGACTAGTCTCTAGTCTGTAACAGACTAGTTTATGTTACGGTTGTAGTTTATGTTACAGACTAGTCTCTTGTTCTATGTTAGACGATCAACTAGTCTATGTTGTAGACTAACCTAGTTTAAACGAAAATTTTGTCAATAGATGGATGTTCGTTTAAACTAAGGTTTAGCTATTTATTTTATGGAAATTTTTCGCTTTTCCCATAAAGTGTTTAATTATAATTTTGTACTCAATTTCTCTGCTCAAAATGCTATTTTGACATTTAGGGTTTCCAAAAATTGACATTTAACACAAACATTTTTAAGCTTAACATGTTGCTGATGATGGGTACGTGGTTTACATAAAACCAAAAAAACTATTTTAGCTTAAATCGTTGTTTTGCTAGATTTTATAAAGTTTGTTAAAAGAAACAAACATTAAAATGTCAGACATGTTAAAGTCATAAATTCGAAATGTCTTAAATCGGGTTAAGTTCATAAATTCTTAAAAACAACAACAAACATTTATTCATAATGAATTAAAAAAATTACAAAAAGACAAGGAATTAAAAATCCATACCAGTCACCAAAAAACATTACAAATTTTAGTTGAAAAGTTCAATGCAAGAAAGGCGACAACTTGGATTTGTTATTTTAAAATTTTAATGAGATCTTCTTCTTCTACTGCATAGACTCCCAGATCCATTCTAAGACACACACAGTTAAAATCAACATTATTATGAAAAAAATTTAAAGAAAAAACGTCTGTTGCATTAACAATAAGTAAATGTGTGGTAGAAGTAGAGAAGAAGCTACAGCTCTTTTTTTCATAAGCCAGGCTTGTTAAATTAACAACAACTGCTTACATGGTTAGAAGAAGCACAGAGAAAAAAAAAAACAAAACGAAGTAAGAAGAATTTAACCAGTTTCTTTTTTATCTAAATTCAGTTAAAAAGAAATACTTCTTGAGTGGTGGTTTGTTTTTGTTTGTTGTGTTGTTTGTCGGGTTGTATTCACACCTATTGGATCTTGAGTGTAAATATGTATATGATCAATAAGTAGGAGAATTCTCCTCTAAGAGAATGAGGGAGAGAGTGAGAGAACAACTAACAATGGGATGAAAAACAATGTTGCCTATTGATTGAATTTTCCTATAAGTTAAAAATCGTTTAATTTTAGATTTCGCTAAGAAACTGAATGACTTTTAACAGACTTTTAAATATTACTAAATCTATGTATATGCTTTTTAGAAAAACTTTGTCAATAAGCTGATTTCCTGATCACTTAAAACTAAATAGATAAACTAAGCCAAACGTAAATTTTCTAGTTCAGTTCCAGTTCTAGTTCAGTTCTTGTTCAGTTCTAGTTCAGTTCTAGTTCAGTTCTAGTTCAGTTCTAGTTCAGTTCTAGTTCAGTTCTAGTTCAGTTCTAGTTCAGTTCTAGTTCAGTTCTAGTTCAGTTCTAGTTCAGTTCTAGTTCAGTTCTAGTTCAGTTCTAGTTCAGTTCTAGTTCAGTTCTAGTTCAGTTCTAGTTCAGTTCTAGTTCAGTTCTAGTTCAGTTCTAGTTCAGTTCTAGTTCAGTTCTAGTTCAGTTCTAGTTCAGTTCTAGTTCAGTTCTAGTTCAGTTCTAGTTCAGTTCTAGTTCAATTCTAGTTCAGTTCTAGTTCAGTTCTAGTTCAGTTCTAGTTCAGTTCTAGTTCAGTTCTAAAAATATCATTAGCAACGTTGAACCTGACTTAAAATTGTCATCACTGTTTTCATTAAACAAATATCAGAGAGCCGTCAAACACTGTTGATCCACTACTTCGAACATGTTGGTTGGTAGGTTCTCTGATTCGAACAACGCTTTATTATTTTAAGTAAAACCAGTGCTTTGTAACGAACGTTTCGGTTTGAACTCAAAAATGCTACAATTTGAACTCAAAACAGGTAATAAACTATTGTTGGGTTTAGTTACTTTTTAACGTTTTAAGATGAAAGGTGGCAAATAGTAAATAAGATGTAATTTTAACGGCGGTTTAAGAAAAATATTTTGGTTTTTTTTTTTACTGTGTGTGAATATAAGAAAGTAATAACAACAACAACTATAGCAACAAGTTAAGAAACAAAAGAATAAGAATTATAATATAATAAGAAAAACAAAACTACAGAAAGAAAGAAATGAAAAAAGAAATATCTTAAAGTGTTTAAGAAAAGAAATATTTTAAAAATCTTTTAAGAAATTGAAAAAATTAAGATGGAATAATAAAAATTCCCAAAAAAATCTTAAAAAGTGTGATCACTAAACAAAAAAACCGGTGGAAATTTTGAAAAAAATCAAATAATTAAGTTTTTCAAAAAGTTTGAAATCAATAAAATATTTTATAAAAAAGTATTAAATTTTTAATAAAAAAAACAACAGAAAGTATTAAATTTTTATTTAAAAACCAAGAAAGTATTAAATTTACAAAAATCCAGAAAGAAAACGGTGCTGCCTACAGTGAAGTTTAAAAGTATTTAAGCGTTTTTTGTTGTGTTTAAACCTCATTTTTCTCTTGTTTTAAAACTGTCAACTTAAGAACGCGCTTTTCTCATCATCAAACATAATTTAATAACAATAACAACAACAACTCATACTTCTACTTTATGAATTCTTTTATTGATTCCTTTTAACAAATTTTCAACGCCTCAAAATTCTTTGATCAGGAATTTTACAATAAAGGAATACATTTTATGTGGATTTACTAAAAAAAACAACAACAACAAAACCAAATCTTGTTGTCAACTCCAACTTTAATTTATCTATTTTTATTTTATAAACCTAAAGGTTTGGTTTTGAAACTCTCCTTAATTTATGGAATATATTTTGGATTAAATGAGCGCTCTCAGTGAAAGGATATTTTTTACATTATATTTAATTGGATAATGTTTAAATAAGTAAGTTATTGTTTTTTAATTAAATTTAGAAAGTATATTAAGTGTTTAAACTTATAAATGACTAAACAAATTGTGGTGTTTTATAAAATTATTAATAAAAAAAAAACTTAACAGTGTTGTTGAGTTAATAAGCATACCCGGTATAAAGGAAATTAAACAAAGTTTAAACCAGGGTTTAATTATAAAAGTGATCGCTAAAAGTTTCACTTTCCAAACTAAGATTTAAGTTTTATTAAAAGGAAACACTCTTAAGTAACGTTTAAATAAGTTTCTATATCTACAACTAATAATCTTTAGTTTGAAGAAATGATCAGTAGTTATGAGAGTTCTACTCTAAAGAGAGAGAGATCAACTTGAATTGTAATAAAAGTAGAAGAACCATGTTATCATTTGAATATTGTTTCCTTCTAGTTAAAGCTAGAGTTGGTTAGTAGATCCCCTCTTCGTTTAGATCCAAAATTGGACCTCGGCTACAGATATATTCTTCATAGTTTAGAGACTATACTCGCTATAGTCTAGCAACTCTAGACTATAGTATAGATATTATAGACGCTATAATCTAGATATTATAATCATTATAGTGTAAAGACATAGCCTAGAATTATAGACGCTAGAGACTTTATCAGTTATAATCTAGAAACGCTATAGTCTTGAAACTATAGTCGCTATAGTCTAGAGATTATAGACGCTATAGTCCAGAGACTATATTCGCTATAGTCTTGAAACTATAGTTTAGAGACTATAGTAGCAATAGTCTATAGCCGCTATGGACTGAAGATTATAGTTGCTATAGTTTAGAGACTATACTCGATATAGTCTGACGAAAATACTCACTATAATCTATAGGCTTTAGTCACTACAGTCTAAAGATGATTTCTATAGTCTACAATCTGCATTCGCTATAGTCTAGAGACTATAGATTCTATAGTATTGAGGCAATAGTCACTATGATCTAGTCATAGTGTCACTGTAGTCTACAGAATATAGCCGCTATAGTCTAGTGACTTTAGTTGTTATAGTCTACAGAATATAGCCGCTATAGTCTAGAGACTTTAGTCGCTATAGTCTAGAAAATATCCAGATACTGTATTCTCTATAGTATAGAGCTATAGTCTAGAGACTGTAGTCGTTATAGTCTGGAAATAATAGTTACTATAGTCTAGAGACTATAGTCGCTATAGCCTAGATACTGCAGTCACTAAAGTTTAGATGCTATAGTCGTTATAACCTTGCAACTACAGTCGCTATAGTCACCGTAGTCTAGAGACTATATAATCTTGAGACTTAAGTCGCTATAGTTTAGAGACTATAGTGGCCATAGTCGCCATAGACTTGAGACTATAGTCGCTATAGTTTATAGATTTAAGTCGTTATAGTTTAGAGACTATAGTTGCAATAGCCTATTACTATATTCGTTTTAGTCTAGACTATACACGCTATAGTCTAAAGACAATACTCGCTATAGTCATTAAAGTGTAAAGATGATAGATAGTCTAGAAACAGCATTCGCTATAGTCTAGAGACTGTAGTGATTATAGACGCTTTTGACTGCAGACTATAGTTTTCTATTGTATTGCGACAATAGTAGCTATAGTCTATATACTATAGTCACTTTAGTATAGAGGCAAAAGTCACTATGGTTTAGATGCTATAGTCGTTATAGTCTAGATAATATAGTCGCTATAGTCAGAAATTGTTCTCTATAGTCTAGAGAGGTATAATACCTATAGTCTAGAGCAAATAGCCCCTATAGTCTAGATACTATAGTTGCTATGGTCTAGAGAATATAGCCGCTACAGTCTAGAGACTGTACTGTCTATAGTTTACAAACATACTCTCTATTTTGTAAACTATAGTCTAAAGACTATAGGCGCTATAACCAGTAGTGTAGAGACTGTAACGACGCTCTTGTCTAGAGACTATGCAAGCAATAGTATTGAGATTGTTTGTCGCAATAATCTAGAGACTTTTGTCGCTATAGTCTGGATACTATAGTCGCTATAGTCTGGATACTATAGTCGCTCTTATCTAGAGACTATGAACGCAATAGTATTGAGACTGTAGTCGCTATAGTCTAGATGATATAGTCGTTATAGTATAGAGACTATAGTTGATGTAATCTGAGGACTACAGCGGATCTAAACTATACACTACAGTCGCTATAATCTAGAGACTATAGCGAAGCTATTATCTATAGATTTTTGTCGCAATAGTCTGGAGACTATAGTGGCTATAGTCTGAAGCGACTATAGTCGCTATAGTTTAAAGACTATAGTGGACATAGACTTGAAACTAAAGACGCTACAGTCCACAGATTAAACTTTAACTACTCTTTATTTAAGCAATGATTTTTGTCTTTAATATAATCTGGTATCCTTTGAACACCTTAACACCTCCATATGAAGTTATCAAAGCATACAAAACTAACAGATTTACCGTTAAGCGTGGGTATTAACTGTAAAAAAATAATTTCAAAATATATTTTTTGGTAAAAAATAATTACTCATTAATAAAATTTTCAAAGTTTTTCAGTCATTTGCTACAAAAAAATACATACTTTCTTTTATGGCTTTAAATTTAAGCTACCTTTTACTTACCAAATGTTGGATATAAAAAAAAAACTTAAAAATTAATTACTACCATTTAAAATCTTCAGTCATCCAAATAGTAACAAAACAATCAATAGTTTTTTTATATTGTTTTTCAATATTTCTTGTTTTTTTTTAACGCCTCATCAATCACCTTTTTTTTGTCGATCTTTTATTTTCTATTTCTTTCTCTTTAATGACGTTTTAAATTGCTATATTGTTGGAACGTTTGTTTAGTCTGGAAATGTTAGTCATACTCTAATTTTCTAATGATTTCTAATGATCTTGAGTTGACTGGTAACTTTCATTTGTTAAAAGGTCTTATAATTTTCTATATATTCTAATAACTAACATTTGTTTTCTTAAATAATTTCTTTATTTTTTTGCTTCTATAATTATTTTACTTTTATTTCATTAAGAAATTATTCGTTGTTTTTTTTTTTTAATATTTTTAATAATAAAAATATTGACCTCATTTCAAATTTCCAGTGATTAGTTTGGGGTTTTTTAATAAAAATTCACATCATTAATTACAATTTTTTAACGTGTTTGTGTTCTTGATTTTTATTTATTTGTTTAAAATAATGTGTCTTTTAACAAGCGTGTCTTTGGCAGCGACGTTGTTTTTCATGACTTGGGTGTTCATTGATTTGTTTTGAAAAACAAACAAGAATAATGAGATTTACTCAAACAAATATGATGATCAGATTTCTTTCAATTAAACCTAAAACGGAAATTGTAAATAAATAATTCTGCTCCATTAAAAGTCAATTCCCAACACTTATTTCCCCTAAATCATGTCATATTCTCTTGTCAGTTTCTTATTACCAATTTGTGATATTTTTTTAAATATATTTTGGTGTCATTTCCAAAGTGTCATGATTTTGTTTATTTTTTCTTTTTAACAATTTGTTTTAAATATTAAATTACTTCATGATTATAATATGAGCTTTAACTTTATAGTTTTTAAATCATTGCAAACGTAGTAAAACTGCATTAAAATCATCTTAGATGTGGGTTTTTTAAATAAAGCGGAAGTGTAGGTTATAGTTTTGTAAAAAAAATATTGAAAATTACAATTTTTAGTTAAAACAGACAGGTAGTTTTTATATGCATATCTAGATTTTATAGATTTTTTTGATGATGTTTAATAACGATATTTTATTATAAATTTAATAAAAAAAGTTAAGAAAAATAGTAACTACAGCCGATGCTATAAACTAGAAGCTACAGTCGCTATAGTAAATATACTATAGTAGATAGAATATAGAGACTAAAGATGCTATTGTATAGAGATCACTGTCGCCATAGTAAAGAGGCTTTAGTCGCTGTAGTATAAAGACTATTGTCTTGGGACTATAGTCGCTATAGTATAGGTACTATAGTCGCTATTGTGAAGCGGCTATAGTGGCTATCATAAAGCGGCTTTAGTTGCTATTGTATAGAGACTATAGTCGTTATAGTATAGAGACTATAATCGCTATAGTATAGAGACTATAGTCGTTATAGTATAGAGACTATAGTCGCTATAGTATAGAGACTATAGTCGCTATAGTATAGATATTATAGTCGCTATTGTGTAGAGGCTATAGTCACTATAGTATCGAAACTATAGTCGCTATTGTCTAGAAACTATACTCGATATGATGATATAGAGACTATAATCGCTATAGTAAAGTTACCATAGTCGCTGTAGTATAGAGCCTATAGACGCTATTGTCTAGAGACTGTACTCGCTATAGTATAAAGACTATAGACACTATTGTCAAGAGTTTGGTCGCTATAATATAGAGAGTATAGTCGATATAGTATAGATACTATAGACGCTAGTGTCTATAGACTATAGTCGCTATAATATAGAGACTATAGTCGCCATAGTATTGAAACTTTAGGCGATATTGTCTACATACTATAGTCGCTATAAATGGAAACTATAGTCGCCATACAATAGTTATTATGGACGCTATTATTTAGGAACTACAGTCGCTGTAGTATAGATACTATACTTTCTAAAATATACATATATACTATATTGTATGGAGACTTTAGTTGCTAAAGTACAGAGAATATAGTCGCTATATGGAGACTATAGTTGCTATAGTACATAGAATATAGTCGCTATTGTCTACAGACTATACTATAGTCGCCATAGTATAGAGACTATTGAAGCTATTGTGTAGAGACTATTGTCGCTATAACATAGCTGTAGTATGGAGACTACAGTTGCTATAGTATAGATATCAAATGTCGCAATTGTCTATAGACTATATTCGCCAACTGTAGAGACTATTGCCTCTATTTGGACTATAGTCGCCGTAGAATAGAGACTACAGACGCTATTGTCAAGATACAACGGCCGCTATAATATGGAGACTATAGTCGTATGTATAGAGACTATAGTCGCTATAGTATAGTTATATAGGTTTTAGTCGCATTAGCATAGAGATTATAGTCGATTTAGTTTAAAGGCTATAGTCGCTATAGTATAGATACTAAGGCTGCTATAGTCTACAGTTTATAGTCGTCACAGTCTATAGTCGTTATAGTCTAGATAACGAATAAGGTAGCTAAAGTCTTGAGTTATGTAGTCTAGAGACTATAGTCGCTGTAGCCTAGAGACAATAGTCGCTCTAGTCTGGCGACTATAGTAGCCGAAGTTTAGAGACTACAGTCGCTGTATTTTAGAGACTATAGTCGCTGTAGTTTAGAGACTATAGTCGCTAGTCGCTATACTATAGCCTATAGTATATAGTATAGACTCTATACTATAGAGATTCTATTCGCTATAGTATAGTTATATAGGCTCTAGTCGCATTATAGTTTAAAGGCTATAGTCGCTATAGTCTAGAGATTATTGTCGCTATAGTCGCCTATGGTTTTCATTGCTTGTTGCTATAGTCGTTTTATTTAGTCTCTCTTTAGTCTAGAGGTTGTATTTTCCCCGAAAATGTTTAAATTGTCATCATCAAATATTATTTAATTAAACATTATTATTCAATTGTTTTCATTTTACAAAAACAAACATTCCTTAACAATTCGTTGTCGCTCTTCTAAGCTAATTTAAAATTTAATGCACATACTAGCTATACCCAGTTTTTAACACATTTTTAAATGTTTTTTACATTACAATTAATAAACATTTGTTAATTGTATAGAAATATGTCTACGATTTTAAACAAAATGTTATTTTTCTCTTTTTAAAATATTATTGAGAGTTGGTATGATTCATTTGTTTAAACATTTAAAAAAAATAGGAATTATTATTAAAAAAACTACGTTTTTAATTTCAGCTACCTTTATAAACAATTACAATTAACTGAATAGTTAAGTCATCTAAAATTTTAATATTATTGTTTTTATTGCAAAAACAACAAAAATAAATGTTTAAATATAATTTCGTGAGAATTGTTTGTTTTTGTTTTTAAACAAAAGAAGTTTAAATGCATTTTTATTTGAAAATATTTGTTGGAGGTTCTGATGATTTAAACAATTTTATACAGTGAAGTTGTAGTAAAACGAATAAGCTAACTAAAGTATTGAGTTATGCGTCACAGTAGTCTAGATAATGTAGTCGCTGTAGTCTAGAGACTATAGTCGCTCTAGTCTGGAGACAATAGTCGCTGTAGTTTAGAGACTACAGTCGCTGTATTCTAGAGGTTATAGTGGCTCTAGTCTAGAGACTACATTCGCTGTATTCTGGAGACTATAGTCGCTGTAGTCTCGCGATTATAATCACTGTAGTCTAGCGACTACAGTCGCTATTGTGTAAAGCCTATAGTCGCTATAGTCTAGAGATTATAGGCGCTATAGTCAAGAGACTATAGTCACTATAATCTAAAATTTGTTTCAGTCTATAGTTTTTATCTTTCTTATTACTTTTCATAGTAATTTAACTAGGTGTTAGTTATAACTAAAATAATAAAAAACAACAATTTAAATTGCAATTTCCTATTCCTGTCATTAAATCTCAAGATTTGCTACTGAAATTGCAATCTTTTTTCTTCAGATCTTCATCTTAAGATAATAATGAACCAATTATTATTATGATTATTATATAGGTAATAATTTAATAGACACAGATCTTGTCTTTTTATAAATATGAAAAGGTAAAGGAGAAAAAACAGAAAACGTGTTATTATTAATTTTATTACAAAAAAAGGGGGAAGGTAAACCAAAGGGAATTTATTAAAGATTAAAAATAGGTTTTTATAAATTAAAGCGCATATTTTAATATTACTACGCTTAGATATTTTAAATTATTTTTGTAAAAATATTTCTCACAACACTCCCTCTATTTTCAATAAAAATTTAATATAATATTCTTGACAAGTGTTTAGATTAATTAAAACTGATAAAACCTTATAAAGATAGTTGTTTATTTATATTTTTTATTGATATATAAAAAATTATTTAGTTTCTAAACGAACATTTTCATTATTTAGCATTTAATGTAATAAATTATTTGTTCTAGTTATCGCTCATTAAGCTAGTAATTGTCTAAAAACTTGTATTTAACTTAATCCGGTATTATAGTCAAGCATTAGAAAAAACTGTAGCTGTCATAGAGACAAGATGTATGCTATGACCTTTAATTGGAGTTTGACAGCAATAAAAGTGAAAACAGACAATAGGAAATATCAATTACCTTGAGAATTTGTCTTAAAAAATGCAAAAATACCCTTTACTTTGAGAGTAATTCTAAGACATCAAAATAGTTGCGGTATGACTCATATAAAACAACAACAGATAGATAGATAGATAGATAGATAGATAGATAGATAGATAGATAGATAGATATAGATAGATAGATATAGATAGATAGATAGAGATTAGATAGATAGATAGATAGATAGATCGATAGATCGATAGATCGATAGATCGATAATAGCTCGCTCGATCTCGCTCGCTCGCTCGCTAGCTCGCTCGCTCGCTCGCTCGCTAGCTCGCTCGCTCGCTGCTCGCTAGCTCGCTCGCTCGCTCGCTCGCTCGCTCGCTCGCTCGCTCGCTCTCGCTCGCTCGCTCGCTCGCTCGCTCGCTCGCTCGCTCGCTCGCTCCTCGCTCGCTCGCTCGCTCGCTCCTCGCTCGCTCGCTCGCTCGCTCGCTCTCGCTCGCTCGCTCGCTCGCTCGCTCGCTCGCTCGCTCGCTCTCCTCGCTCGCTCGCTCGCTCGCTCGCTCGCTCGCTCGCTCGCTCGCTCGCTCGCTCTCGCTCGCCGCTCGCTCGCTGCTCGCTCGCTCCCTCGCTCGCTCGCTCGCTCGCTCGCTCGCTCGCTCGCTCGCTCGCTCGCTCGCTCGCTCGCTCGCTCGCTCGCTCGCTCGCTCGCTCGCTCGCTCGCTCGCTCGCTCGCTCGCTCGCTCGCTCGCTCGCTCGCTCGCTCGCTCGCTCGCTCGCTCGCTCGCTCGCTCGCTCCTCGCTCGCTCGCTCGCTCGCTCGCTCGCTCGCTCGCTCGCTCGCTCGTCTCGCTCGCTCGCTCGCTCGCTCGCTCGCTCGCTCGCTCGCTCGCTCTCGCTCGCTCGCTCGCTCGCTCGCTCTCTCGCTCGCTCGCTCGTCGCTCGCTCGCTCGCTCGCTCGCTCGCTCGCTCGCTCGCTTCGCTCGCTCGCTCGCTCCTCGCTCGCTCGCTCGCTCTCTCGCTCGCTCGCTCGCTCGCTCGCTCGCTCGCTCGCTCGCTCGCTCGCTCGCTCGCTCGCTCGCTCGCTCTCTCGCTCTCGCTCGGTCGCTCGCTCGCTCCCTCGCTCGCTCGCTCGCTCGCTCGCTCGCTCGCTCGCTCGCTCGCTCTCTCGCTCGCTCTCTCGCTCGCTCGCTCGCTCGCTCCTCGCTCGCTCGCTCGCTTCGCTCGCTCGCTCGCTCGCTCGCTCGCTCGCTCGCTCGCTCGCTCGCTCGCTCGCTCGCTCGCTCGCTCTCTCGCTCGCTCGCTCGCTCGCTCGCTCTCTCCTCGCTCGCTCGCTCCTCGCTCGCTCGCTCGCTCGCTGCTCTCTCGCTCGCTCGCTCGCTCGCTCGCTCGTCGCTCTCTCGCTCGCTCGCTCGCTCGCTCTCTCTCTCGCTCGCTCGCTCGCTCGCTCGCTCGCTCTCTCGCTCGCTCGCTCGCTCGCTCTCGCTCGCTCGCTCGCTCGCTCGCTCGCTCGCTCGCTCTCTCGCTCGCTCGCTCGCTCTCGCTCGCTCGCTCGCTCGCTCGCTCGCTCGCTCGCTGCTCGCTCGCTCGCTCGCTCGCTCGCTCGCTCTCGCTCGCTCGCTCGCTCGCTCGCTCGCTCGCTCGCTCGCTCGCTCGCTCGCTCGCTCGCCTCGCTCCTCGCTCGCTCGCTCGCTCGCTCGCTCGCTCGCTCTCTCGCTCGCTCGCTCGCTCCTCGCTCGCTCGCTCGCTCGCTCGCTCGCTCGCTCGCTCGCTCGCTCGCTCGCTCGCTCGCTCGCTCGCTCAGCTCGCTCGCAGAGAGATAGATAGCTATATGATGGATGGATAGTTAAATAGCTACATTCAGCAAGAAGAACAGTGTTGTCAACAAGTTGCTTTACATCACAATTTAGTGAAAAACCTCCTTAATTAAAAAGCCATTAAAATTTCACTTGACCTTTTACCAATTATGTTTAATTTTTTCCAACTCTTACATTTAAATCGTAATAACTTACAAACATATTTAACATAATTATAATATTTCTATAACTAATAATTTTTAAATAAAAATACCCACAATTAATCATTAAACTATTATTACTTATTATAGTTATTCATATACAAATTTTGCCTTCATTTTAACAATACGCTGCAAAAAAAACATTAATAGCAGCAACAACAAACAAAAGAAAACTTAAAATTTGTTTATGAAAAAAAAGAACTTTAAATGAATATATAAAACTTTAAAAGAAAACATTTGCATTAAAAACAATTTTGTATAAAACTTTTTTCTTCTATTTTTTCTTGTCTTGTCTAGCACAGCCACACACGAATACATATGAACTTAAAATAATTTTATTTAATAGACATTTTCAAGTCATTTCTGGTGTCTTTTTTGTATTTTTTCTTTTAAGAAAAATAGTGCAGCTGTTTTATTAACAGCGTTAGTGAAATGAGTCAATATTTAAATATATTATAGGTTTACTACATAATATTTATTATTATTACTGGTTTCTGTCAATTTCAATAGGTTGTTTGTTATAAAATGCATTTTAATCGACAGCTGTTTGTTAGGAAGTTTTTTTTTTTTGATAATTTATTACTCGAAAGCTTTTAGAAAGAGTGGAAAATTAAAAGCCCATATTTGGAAGAAGATGTAAACTAGCAATTATAGGACTAGACTGTAAACTAGACTATAGTCTAGTCTATAGTGTTGCCTATAGACTACTCTATAGTCTTGCCTATAGACTACTCCATAGTCTATACTATAGTCTAGTTTATAGTATAGTTTATAGTCTAGTCTATAGTCAAGTCTAGAGTCAAGTCTATAGTATAGTCAAGGTCTATAGTCTTAGTCTGTAGTCTAGTCTATAGTCTACTCTATAGTCTAGTCTACAGTCTAGTCTATAGTCTAGTCTATAGTCTAGTCTATAGTCTAGTCTATAGTCTAGTCTATAGTCTAGTCTATAGTCTAGTCTATAGTCTAGTCTATAGTCTAGTCTATAGTCTAGTCTATAGTCTAGTCTATAGTCTAGTCTATAGTCTAAGTCTATAGTCTAGTCTATAGTCTAGTCTATAGTCTAGTCTATAGTCTAGTCTATAGTCTAGTCTATAGTCTAGTCTATAGTCTAGTCTATAGTCTAGTCTATAGTCTAGTCTATAGTCTAGTCTATAGTCTAGTCTATAGGCTTGTCTATAGTCTAGTCTATAGTCTAGTCTATAGTCTAGTCTATAGTCTAGCCTAAAGTCTAGTCTATAGTCTAGTCTATAGTCTAGCCTAAAGTCTAGTCTATAGTCTAGTCTATAGTCTAGTCTATAGTCTAGCCTAAAGTCTAGCCTAAAGTCTAGTCTATAGTCTAGTCTATAGTCTAGTCTATAGTCTAGTCTATAGTCTAGTCTATAGTCTAGGCTATAGTCTAGTCTATAGTCTAGGCTATAGCCTAGTCTATAGTCTAGTCTATAGTCTAGCCTAAAGTCTAGCCTAAAGTCTAGTCTATAGTCTAGTCTATAGTCTAGTCTATAGTCTAGTCTATAGTCTAGTCTATAGTCTGTTAGTCTATAGTCTAGGCTATAGTCTAGTCTATAGTCTAGGCTATAGCCTAGTCTATAGTCTGTCTATAGTCTAGTCTACAGTTTAGTCTATAGTCTAGTCTGTAGTCTAGTCTGTAGTCTAGTCTATAGTCTAGTCTATAGTCTAGTCTATAGTCTAGTCTATAGTCTAGTCTATAGTCTAGTCTATAGTCTAGTCCATAGGTCTAGTCTAGTCTATAGTCTAGTCTATAGTCTAGGTCTATAGTCTAGTCTATAGTCTAGTCTATAGTCTAGTCTATAGTCTAGTCTATAGTCTAGTCTATAGTCTAGTCTATAGTCTAGTCTATAGTCTAGTCTATAGTCTAGTCTATAGTCTAGTCTATAGTCTAGTCTATAGTCTAGTCTATAGTCTAGTCTATAGTCTAGTCTATAGTCTAGTCTATAGTCTAGTCTATAGTCTAGTCTAAGTCTAGCTATAGTCTAGTCTATAGTCTAGTGCTATAGTCTAGTCTATAGTCTAGTCTATAGTCTAGTCTATAGTCTAGTCTATAGTCTAGTCTATAGTCTAGTCTATAGTCTAGTCTATAGTCTAGTCTATAGTCTAGTCTATAGTCTTAGTCTGATAGTCTAGTCTATAGTCTAGTCTATAGTCTAGTCTATAGTCTAGTCTATAGTCTAGTCTATAGTCTAGTCTATAGTCTAGTCTATAGTCTAGTCTATAGTCTAGTCTATAGTCTAGTCTATAGTCTAGTCTATAGTCTAGTCTATAGTCCTAGTCTATAGTCTAGTCTATAGTCTGTCTATTAGTCTAGTCTATAGTCTAGTCTATAGTCTAGTCTATAGTCTAGTCTATAGTCTAGTCTATAGTCTAGTCTATAGGTCTAGTCTATAGTCTGTCGATAGTCTAGTCTATAGTCTAGTCTATAGTCTAGTCTAAGTCTAGTCTATAGTCTAGTCTATAGTCTAGTCTATAGTCTAGTCTATAGTCTAGGTCTATAGTCTAGTCTATAGTGTAGTCTATAGTCTAGTCTATAGTCTAGTCCTATAGTGTAGTCTATAGTCTAGTCTATAGTCTAGTCTATAGTCTAGTCTATAGTCTAGTCTATAGTCTAGTCTATAGTCTAGTCTATAGTCTAGTCTATAGTCTAGTCTATAGTCTAGTCTATAGTCTAGTCTATAGTCTAGTCTATAGTCTAGTCTATAGTCTAGTCTATAGTCTAGTCTATAGTCTAGTCTATAGTCTAGTCTATAGTCTAGTCTATAGTCTAGTCTATAGTCTAGTCTATAGTCTAGTCTATAGTCTAGTCTATAGTCTAGTCTATAGTCTAGTCTATAGTCTAGTCTATAGTCTAGTCTATAGTCTAGTCTATAGTCTAGTCTATAGTCTAGTCTATAGTCTAGTCTATAGTCTAGTCTATAGTCTAGTCTATAGTCTAGTCTATAGTCTAGTCTATAGTCTAGTCTATAGTCTAGTCTACAGTCTAGGTCTATAGTCTAGTCTATAGTCTAGTCTATAGTCTAGTCTATAGTCTAGTCTATAGTCTAGTCTATAGTCTAGTCTATAGTCTAGTCTATAGTCTAGTCTATAGTCTAGTCTATAGTCTAGTCTATAGTCTAGTCTATAGTCTAGTCTATAGTCTAGTCTATAGTCTAGTCCTATAGTCTAGTCTATAGTCTAGTCTATAGTCTAGTCTATAGTCTAGTCTATAGTCTAGTCTATAGTCTAGTCTATAGTCTAGTCTATAGTCTAGTCTATAGTCTAGTCTATAGTCTAGTCTATAGTCTAGTCTATAGTCTAGTCTATAGTCTAGTCTATAGTCTAGTCTATAGTCTAGTCTATAGTCTAGTCTATAGTCTAGTCTATAGTCTAGTCTATAGTCTAGTCTATAGTCTAGTCTATAGTCTAGTCTATAGTCTAGTCTATAGTCTAGTCTATAGTCTAGTCTATAGTCTAGTCTATAGTCTAGTCTATAGTCTAGTCTATAGTCTAGTCTATAGTCTAGTCTATAGTCTAGTCTATAGTCTAGTCTATAGTCTAGTCTATAGTCTAGTAGCCTAGTCTATAGCCTAGTCTAAGCTAGTCTAGTCTATAGTCTAGGTCTATAGTCTATCTAGTCTATAGTCTAATCTACAGTCTAGGCTATAGTCTAGTCTATAGTCTAGTCTACAGTTTAGTCTATAGTCTAGTCCTGTAGTCTAGTCTATAGCCTAGTCTATAGTCTAGTCTATAGTCCAATCTATAGTCTAGTCTATAGTCTAGTCTATGGTCTAGTCTGAAGTCTAGTCTAGTCTATAGTCTATAGTCTAGTCTAGTCTAGTCTATAGTCTAGTCTAGTCTATAGTCTGTATAGTTTATAGTACCATAATCTGTAGCATAGTCTGTATTCTAATATTAAGTCAGTAATTTCTTTGTTTCTTATTAAATTTTTAGTTTTTCATTAAGAGTTTAATAATCACGTCAAACTAATTATAATCATGCTTTATAATGTATTTACTTTCCTTTTTTGCTATTTATTTAAATTTGTCATTAAATTTTTCTTTTAAAATGATTTAATAATAGCTGATGTTTAAAAGTAATTTAAGACATAAAAAGATTTAACATTTAAATATAAATTGCTTGGTAATTGTTTGAAACAAAACAGACCTTAAGACGCTTTGAACAAATTAGACAAAAAGATACTTTAGATAAAAGGGAAATATGTTAAGTTTGTGATGAAATAAGAAACACTAGAGAAATAAAGCAAATAAATAGATTTTTAAAGAAAATTAAAGCTTTTATGCGGAACAAAATCAATTACCAATAATTGCTTTATTAAATCAGTTATTTACTTTATAATGACCTAATATGGTAACACATTTGTTTACTTCAAAGCTAATGTGGCAACTTATTCTTTGTTTACTAATCTTTAGGCGCCATAGCTTACCCCTTTAAGGGTTGCCATACCTAAAAATAACATTGTAGAGAATTTCAAAAACTTCCAATTTAAAGAAAGAGTGGGCCACTAATTTTAAAACTTATCATTCAAATCACAGTTAAAGGTACTTTAAATTCGTTGTCATTAACTTTAAACTACCGTTAGATACCTTTCTTCATTTTATTTTTTTTTTTATATATTTTTCTTATAAAGCTCTTATGCAAATTAAATAAAATACATGAAATATTTGCCATAAACAATTTTGTTAAATGTTAATAGCAAAATAAATAATTTCAGTGGTTTAATGAACATAACAGATCTAAACGTTGTCGGTATATATCTAATTTGTGTTTATTTTTATTATTGCCAAAAATTTTTTGTCTAAAAAAATAAAAATAACAATTTTTGTTTATTTTTCTCTTCAACACAAATACTTAATAAATTTCATACACATTTGTTTGTTGCAAAAATTCTTTTTGCAGTAATTTAATTTAAATAATATACAGATACATATTTAGAAAAAAATCAAACAGAATTTTTAAAGCAAATGAAAGAAAATGCGGGAGATTTTAACAAAATAATATACAAAACAAATAACACTGAAAAAAACAACATTAATTACAAAAATCACAGTGGGAACAAGGTCAAACAATTCTACAACCGACATCCATCTGAATTTTTATTATTATTTTTTTTACAACAATTCATTAAAATTATTAATTATTTGAATGTCAGCAACCATGAACACACCTCTAGGAAAGGAAAAAAAATTTTAAATTTTTAAAATGAATAAATCGGCAATGGTCAAGACTAGTAAGAGTAGTATAGACTATATATACTAGAGTATAGACTAGGCTATAGATTAGACTATAGACTAGACTATAGATCATACTATAGGCTATACTATAGACTAGACTATAGACTAGACTATAGACTAGACTATAGACTAGACTATAGACTAGACTATAGACTAGACTATAGACTAGACTATAGACTAGACTATAGACTAGACTATAGACTAGACTATAGACTAGACTATAGACTAGACTATAGACTAGTCTATAGACTAGACTATAGACTAGACTATAGACTAGACTATAGACTAGACTATAGACTAGACTAGACTAGACTAGACTATAGACTAGACTATAGACTAGACTATAGACTAGACTATAGACTAGACTATAGACTAGATTATAGACTAGACTTATAGACTAGACTATAGACTAGACTATAGACTAGACTATAGACTAGACTATAGACTAGACTATAGACTAGACTATAGACTAGACTATAGACTAGACTATAGACTAGACTATAGACTAGACTATAGACTAGACTATAGACTAGACTAGACTATAGACTAGACTATAGACTAGACTATAGACTAGACTATAGACTAGACTATAGACTAGACTATAGACTAGACTATAGACTAGACTATAGACTAGACTATAGACTAGACTATAGACTAGACTATAGACTAGACTATAGACTAGACTATAGACTAGACTATAGACTAGACTATAGACTAGACTATAGACTAGACTATAGACTAGACTATAGACTAGACTATAGACTAGACTATAGACTAGACTATAGACTAGACTATAGACTAGACTATAGACTAGAACTATAGACTAGACTGATAGACGATACTAATAGACATAGACTATAGACTAGACTATAGACTAGACTATAGACTAGACTATAGACTAGACCTATAGACTAGACATATGACCTAGACTATAGACTAGAACTAGAGACTAGACTATAGACAGACTATAGAACTACTAAGAACTAGACTATAGACTAGACTCATAGACTAACTATAGACTAGACTATAGATCTAGACTAATAGACTAGACTATAGACTAGACTATAGACTAGACTATAGACCTAGACTAGAGACCTAGACTATAGAAACTAGACTATAGACTAGACTATAGACTAGACTATAGACCTAGACTATAGACCTAGACTATAGACTAGACTATAGACTACTATAGACGAGACTATAGACTAGACTACTTAGACTAGACTATAAGACTAGACATTAGACTAGACTTATAGACTAGACTAGAGACTAGACTTATAGAACTAGGACTATAGACTAGACTATAGACCTAGACTATAGACTAGACTATAGACTAGACTATGACTAGACTATAGACTAAGACTATAGACTAGACTATAGACTAGACTATAGACTAGAACTATTAGACTAGACTATAGACCTAGCTATAGACTAGACTATAGACTAGACTATAGACTAGACTATAGGACTAGACTATAGACTAGACTATAGACTAGACTATAGACTAGACTATAGACTAGACTATAGACTAGACTATAGACTAGACTATAGACTAGACTATAGACTAGACTATAGACTAGAACTATAGACTAGACTATAGACTAGACTATAGACTAGACTATAGACTAGACTATAGACTAGACTATAGACTAGACTATAGACTAGACTATAGACTAGACTATAGACTAGACTATAGACTAGATAGACTAGACTATAGACTAGACTATAGACTAGACTAATAGACTAACTATAGACTAACTAGACTAGACTATAGACTAGACTATAGACTAGACTATAGACTAGACTATAAGACTAGACTATAGACTAGACTATAGACTAGACTATAGACTAGACTATAGACTAGACTATAGACTAGACATAGACTAGACTATAGACTAGACTATAGACTAGACTATAGACTAGACTATAGACTAGACTATAGACTAGACTATAGACTAGACTATAGACTAGACTATAGACTAGACTATAGACTAGACTATGTCCAGACTATAGACTAGACTATAGTCCAGACTATAGATTAGACTATTGTCCAGACTATGGACTAGACTTTAGTCCAGACTATGGACTAGATTATAGTCCAGACTATAGACCATACTATAGACTATACTATAGAACAGATTATAGACTTGTCTATAGATTAGACTATAGTCCAGAGTATGGACTAGACTATAGTTCATACTAAGGTCTATACTATAGGCTAGACTATAAACTAGACTATAGGCTAGACTATTAGTTAGACCACTATTGACCAGACTATATACTAGACTAGACTAGACTATAGTCCATACTATAGGCTAGACTGGTCCAGACTATGGACTAGGCTATAGTCCAGACAATAGACTAGACTATAGTCCAGACTATAGTCCAGATTATAGATTAGACTATAGTCCAGACTATAGATTATACTATAGTCCAGACTATAGATTAGACTATAGTCCAGACTATAGACTAGACTATAGTCCAGACTATAGACTAGACTATAGTCCAGACTATAGATTAGACTATTGTCCAGACTATGGACTAGACTATAGTTCATACTAAGGTCTTCACTATAGACCAGACTATTGAATTGGCTGTATATCAGACTATAGACTAGACTATAGTCCAGACTATAGACTGGACTATTAATTAGATTACTATTGACCAGACTGTATTCTAGACTTAGACTAGACTATTTTTATTTCAGATTTATTTTTAAATTTGTTATTTCCTAATTGAAAAAAAATATGATTAATGTGTTATGTATTTAATTCATTTAATTTTTAAATTAATTTTCAAAATACCAAAAATTCTTAATATTGATGACTTCACTATTTAAAAACATCGAAAATTTTCACATTAAATACAATACAAAATAAAAAAAAAATTAACGCAAAAATCGTCAATCATGTTTCTTTCTTTTTCAATCATTAATGAAACGTAATTGTTTTTGAAAGCCGGTATTCAGAAAATAAAAAAACATAAATGATTTTTGCAAAAGTTTCTATTAATACGGTTCATTAAACTTTTGAGTTTTGTTTTATTTTATTATTTTTATCTACTTTTTAAATTTTTTACATAAACATCTTTTCTCTGAATGAGTGTTTATTTTTAATTTTGCATTGCTGAGTTATTTGACCCCCACCTTTTATCTTTCGTTTTTTGCACGGTTTACTTCAGCTTTAAATTTTAAGCGTGCTCTTATTAAACATTTTTTATAAGATATGTATATTTTGTTAGACTTTATTTTGTATTTCTTTGCTTGCTGCTTGTTTTAATTTTATTTCATTAATTTTCTAATATGGTCACGGATTACGTCTTGTCTATACTCATTAATAGTCATTCATTCGTATATGGTATTGGCATGGCGGCATACACTTTATTTTTGATCTATGTTGTGATTTTCTTTTAGATCGCATTCTTTTTGTTTTGTTTTGGATGCAATTATTTGAAAATTATACGTCATGGAGTAATTAAACCTATGAGGAGCGATAAACTATAGAATACACTAGGTTCCAAACTATAGTCCAGACAATAGTCTATTTTGTACTCCAGACTATAACGCAGACTATTAACTAGACTATATACTAGATTATAGACAAGACCACAGTCCAGATTATAGACTAAACTATAGACTGGACTTTAGACTAGACTATAGTCCAGACTATAGTCCAGACTATAGACTAGCCTATAGACTAGACTAAAGACTAGACTGTAGTCCAGACTATAGACTAGCCTATAGACTAGACTATAGTCCAGACTATAGATTAGACTATAGACTAGACTATAGTCTAGACTATAGTCTAGACTATAGACTAGACTATAGACTAGACTATAGACTAGACTATAGACTAGACTATAGACTAGACTATAGACTAGACTATAGACTAGACTATAGACTAGACTATAGACTAGACTATAGACTAGACTATAGACTAGACTATAGACTAGACTATAGACTAGACTATAGACTAGACTATAGACTAGACTATAGACTAGACTATAGACTAGACTATAGACTAGACTATAGACTAGACTATAGACTAGACTATAGACTAGACTATAGACTAGACTATAGACTAGACTATAGACTAGACTATAGACTAGACTATAGACTAGACTATAGACTAGACTATAGACTAGACTATAGACTAGACTATACTAGACTATAGACTAGACTATAGACTAGACTATATAGACTATAGACTAGACTATAGACTAGACTATAGACTAGACTATAGACTAGACTATAGACTAGACTATAGACTAGACTATAGACTAGACTATAGACTAGACTATAGACTAGACTATAGACTAGACTATAGACTAGACTATAGACTAGACTATAGACTAGACTATAGACTAGACTATAGACTAGACTATAGACTAGACTATAGACTAGACTATAGACTAGACTATAGACTAGACTATAGACTAGACTATAGACTAGACTATAGACTAGACTAGACTAGACTATAGACTAGACCATAGACTAGACTATAGACTAGACTATAGACTAGACCAGACTAGACTATAGACTAGACTATAGACTAGACTATAGACTACTATAGACTAGACTATAGACTAGACTATAGACTAGACTATAGACTAGACTATAGACTAGACTATAGACTAGACTATAGACTAGACTATAGACTAGACTATAGACTCGACTATAGACTAGACTATAGACTAGAACTATAGACTAGACTATAGACTAGACTATAGACTAGACTATAGACTAGACTATAGACTAGACTATAGACTAGACTATAGACTAGACTATAGACTAGACTATAGACTAGACTATAGACTAGACTATAGACTAGACTATAGACTACTAGACTAGACTATAGACTAGACTACTATAGACTAGACTATAGACTTAGACTAGACTAGACTAGACTATAGACTAGACTATAGACTAGATTATAGACTAGACTATAGACTAGACTATAGACTAGACTATAGACTAGACTATAGACTAGACTATAGACTAGACTATAGACTAGTCTATAGACTAGACTATATACTAGACTATAGACTAGTCTATAGACTAGACTATATACTAGCCTATATACTATATACTAGCCTATATACTAGCCTATAGACTAGACTATAGACTAGACTATAGACTAGACTATAGACTAGACTATAAACTAGACTATAAACTAGACTATAGACTAGACTATAGACTAGACTATAGACTAGACTATAGACTAGACTAAAAACTAGACTATAGACTAGACTATAGACTAGACTATAGACTAGACTATAGACTAGACTATATACTAGACTATAGACTAGACTATAGACTAGACTATATACTAGACTATAGACTAGACTATAGACTAGACTATAGACTAGACTATAGATTAGACTATAGACTAGACTATAGACTAGACTATAGACTAGACTATAGACTAGACTATAGACTAGACTATAGACTAGACTATAGACTAGACTATAGACTAGACTATAGACTAGACTATAGACTATAGACTAGACTATAGACTAGACTTTAGACTCGACTATAGACTAGATCTGCTCTCAAGTATAGTCTATAGTCTGGACTATAATGTAGCGTTAGTCTAAACTATAGTTTGGACTATAGTTTAGTCTATAATCTGGAGTTATCTCATTCTATAGTCTGATACATTGTCTAGCTTATCGTCTGGGATATAGGCCAGTCTATAGTCTGCATTATAGTCGAATCTAGTCTATAGTCTGTACTATCGTCTGCGCTATAATCTAGTCTAAAGTCGGGGTATAGTCTAGTCTATATTCTTTACTATAGTCTGGACTATAGTCTACCCTATGATCTGGACTATAGTCTAGCCTATGATCTGGTCTATAGTCTACTCTATAGTCATTACTATAGTCTAGTCTATAGTCTGGACTATAGTTTAGCCTATAGAACGGCCTATAGTCTGGACTATAATCTAGCCTATAGTCTGGCGTATAGTCTATAGTCTGAGTTATAGTCTGGATTATGATGTAGTTTATAGTCTGAACTATATGTTATGAACTATAGTGTAGACTAAAGTCTGGACTATTATGTAGTTTATAGTTTATAGTCTGGACTATAGTGTAGACTTTAGTTAATTATATTTCACCTTAAAGGGTTAAAAGTTTTTTCAAATCATTTTGTTTTACTTTTATGTTTTTGTTTTTTATACAAAATTTCACGAAATTCTTTCTACAATTCCAATGAAATTTAAACCATTAAATAGAATTAACAAAATATGCGTGATTTTGTTGAAATATTACTACAACAAAAGAAATGCCACAACAAGTTTATTAAACTATTTAGGAATTTAATTGTATTTGATGGCGTTTTTAGAATCGTGTTTATGTTTTGTAGTTGTTGTTGTAGTGTTTTTGCAGTAACGTGGGTGAGATATGAAGAGAAGAAGTGCGATCTGGCGAATATTTGGGACTAATGACCGGTTTTAATTGTTGATTTATAAAGTGAATAATAAAGTGGGAATAAATTTAAGTGAAGATTTTAAAATCAAATATTTAAAAAACTTTGTTTACTGTGATTAAATAATGAAACTAATTAACTATGTTACCTCATATCGCAGAATTTTCCCATAATTAAAATTTTCATAATAAAAACTTTATTTTTATACAAAAATTTAAACCATTTTTTTTTTGTTCAATTATATTTGAATAATTATTATGCAAAAAGTGTTAATTAAATACTGAAGGGCTGGTTCGCATACAACACTGTTTACCTCAACCGTTACAACAATGTCAAATAAACGTCATTAGCAACTAGTTGCTTCGCATAATTAAAATGTCAGCTTGTCATAGCAGAGATGGAAAATAGGGTTTAAAAAACTCATTAAATTTAAATAGTTTTTGTTTATACATAAATATATAAACGGAAAAATGATTTAAATAAAAATATTACAACATAAATTGTTTATTTTATTTGGGAAAATAGTTATAAAATAGTGACAGTAGTAGACTAAGGGATTATTTAATAAACTTTGTTTAAACTTAGTTTAAGCTGCAACTTATTGCCCAGCAAAAGAGCAGTTATAAGTTTGAATAGTTCATAGCTGTTAGTCCAATTTGGAAGCAATATTTAAAACCTAAATTAAACTTTAGTTCAAACCTTATAAAAACCTTAAATTAATCTTCAATTAACTTCCCATTTAGTCTACAAATTTCCATTAAGTTTAATCAAACTTTAGACTTCATATTTAGTGAAGGGTCTTTGATATTTGTCTCCCAAATTTAACTTTTACTTCAAAATTTGTTTGTTTTTATTGTTAACGAAAATTTTGCTTTCTTTCATTTGTTTTAATAGTCTTTGTTTTATTTCAGTTAAACAATAAACTCATTAATTTATTTTAAACATTTAAATTGTGCAGTTTTTTTCTCTGTGTGTGTTTATTCCCACATTTTCACCCCAAAAATATAAAATAATCATTTGATTTAAACTAAATTTTTTTTGTTTATTTTTATAACAATTTAATGTTTAAATAGCGAAAAAATAAGATTTCACTTTATGTTGGTTATTATACAATTAACTAAAACTTTTCTTTAAAGCAGACACATTTTTTAAGAAAAAAAAAAAAAAAAAAAACAACAACAAAACGTAACGACTTTTATGAGGTTGTATTATAAAAAAAAAATATTTTATGATTTTCATATTTCAAAATGTATGTTTTAAATTATCAAAATTATTGCGACTAAAGACTATAAAGACTACAGCTACTATATACAATAGTAATTGTAGTCTGTAGACTATAGCTACTAAAGTATGTTTGTCCACTGCAGTCTATATACCATAGCGGCTATAGTCCAGACTATAGACTAGACTACAGTCCAAACACTATGCTATAGACTGGACTATAGTCCAGACTATTGACTAGACTACAGTTCAAACTATGGACTGATTATATTCTAGGCAATAGATTATAGTTCGCAATATAGACTGGACTTTATTAAAGAATACAGAATATACTATAGTCTAGACTATAAAATAGTCTATAGACTAGATTATAATCCAGACTATAGTCCAGATCATGGACCAGACTATAGACCAGACGATAGACCGGACTATAGACTAAAATATATTGCAAACTATAGTCTAGACTGTATACTAGATTATAATCCAGACTGTAGACTAGACTATAGTTCAGACTGTAGACTAGACTATAGTTCAGACTGTAGACTAGACTATAGTCCAGGCTACTGACTAGACTTTAGTCTAGTTTATAGACTTGACTACAGACTTGAGTGTAGTACAGCCCATAGACTAGAGCCGAGTACTGACTAGTACAGACTATAGACTAGTACAGACTGTAGACTAGTACAGACTGTAGACTAGTACAGACTGTAGACTAGTTCAGACTGTAGACTAGTACAGACTGTAGACTGGACTTAAGATTAGAGTCTTGTTCAGACTATAAACTAGACTATAGTCCAGTCTATAGACTGAACTATAGTCCAGGCTACAGACTAGTTAATAGTACAGATTATAAACTAGACTATAGCCCAGACTATAGACTATAGTCCAGACTATAGACTTTAGTCCAATCTACAGACTAGACTATAGTCTAGTATATGGAATTGACTACAGACTAGTAGAGACTATATTCTACAGTATAACACAGACTATAGACTAGTACAGACTATAGACTAGTGTCTAGTCCAGGCTAGACTACATTCCAGACTGTGGACTAGGATATAAACCAAACAGTAGACCAGAATATAGTTCAGACTATAGACCAGAGTATAGACCAGATTATAGACCAGACTATATGCCATACTATAAACCAGACTATAGACCTGACTATAGACCAGACTATAGACTTAACTATAGTGAGAACTATAGACTAGACTGTAGACTAGACTGTAGACTAGACTTTATATTAGAATCTAGTCCAGACTACAGACTACACTATAGTCCAGTGTATAGAATAGACTATAATCCAGACTATAGACTGGACTATAGTCCAGGATACAGACTAGACTATAGTACAAACTATAATCTTGACTATAGTTCAAACTTGACTGCAGACTAGAGTCTAGTACAGACCATAGAATAGAGTCTAGTAGAGACTATAGACTAGAGTCTGGTACAGACTATAGACTAGAGACTAGTACACACTAGAGACTAGTACAGACTATAGACTAAAGTACAGACCCGACTATAATCCAGACTACTACAGACTAGAATATAATCCAGATTGTAGACTAGACTGTAGTTCAGATGGTAGACTACACTTTAGATTAGACTACAGTCTAGGCTATTGACTAGACTTTAGACTAAACTACAGTCCAGGCTATTGATTAGACTATAGGCCGGCCTATTGACTATACTATTGTCCAGACTAGACTATATACCTAGAATCTAGAGTCTGGACTATAGACCAGACTATAGACTACACTAGACAATAATTATATAATAGACTATAGTCCATACTTTAGATTAGATTCCACTTCATACTTTTGCTCTAGACTATAGCGATTATAGTTTGTGAATTATAACGACTATATACGTTAAACTATAGTGATTAAAGTCTGTTGACTATGGTGGCTAAAATTTTTAAACTGTACTGATTACAGTCTTTAAACTGTATAATATAGTCTTAAGTTAATAGCGCCTATATACTCTAGATTGTATCGACTGTAGTTTCTAGAGTACTTCGACAATAGTCTCTAGAATATAATGTCTATTGACTCTAGAATGTAGCGCCTTTAGTCTCTTGCTTAAAGCGACTATAGTCTCTGGACTTTTGGATTAGTATTCAAATGCAATTAAAGCAAAGTTCTGTTTAACATTTTCTTTAATAAGTTTAATATTTCTATATTTTATAATTAGTTATTAAACTTTTTCTATTTACTTAAGTATATAAATAGTATTTTAGTTATATTTAATGTACAACATACATGTTGCATGTTTAAAGCGAAAAAAAAGCAATTGGTGTGGCAAAGTTTACAGTATGCAATTTCAAATTAATAAAATAAAAAAATATACAAAAAAATATATAAACAAAAGAAAACAAAATTAAAAAACAACCACAAAAATAAAATTGCATTTGTTGTTTTTTTACTATTTGCTAATGGAAAATGCAACAAATATATGAAAAAAAACTACAAAATATTAAAACAAAAACCTTCTGTCATGCGTAACATAGTTTTTACAAATTTAAAAGAAAAAAAAAATACAAAATATACAACATACAGAAAAATAATAATAAATTAAAAAGAAAAAAATGTTTAAACAATAAAATATGTTTTCCATTTTTTACAATGACGTTATAAAATGAAGGTAAAAAGTCAATGAATTTGGAAAAAGTTTAAATTTGGGGAATAGCTAGCAAGTAAAAAAAGTAAATTAACTTTAAAAATTGTGGATAAGGCAGTGGAGGGTATAGCAGTTAAGAAAATAATCATTTTTTTGGTTGCCCCACTTGAAAATTATTGCAAAATAAAAACTTTTAAAACAAAGAAAACTTTAAACTTAATGCTTCTAATGCCTAAGAGTTATAGTTTTGTAATAAATAACAAAAAAACATTAACAATAAAAATCGCCCACTTAAAGGAAATTGCCAACACTTTTAAATAAACAGCAACAAGTTGGCAACTTTGAAAGGGAAAAACACTTAAGCATATTAAACAGAGTTGCAAATAATACAGGGTTGTATATGTTTATAGAATGATGCAATAAGTTTTTGGTCTAAATGGCCTTTTATTAAACAAATAATTAACATAAAACTTATAATTTTGCATTAATATGCTTTAACCATCTTAAAATAATAACCAAATAATTCATTTTTATTTTTATATTTGTTTTTACAATTTTTGTTTATTTTTATCATTTATTTTTGTTTTAATTATAAAAACACCAAACGTAGTTTAAACTTGTTTTAATAAACAACAATTTAACAATGAATTTCATAAACATTTTTTTTTGTTATAAACAATATTAAGTATTGTGATTATACGTTGAAAGCAATGCATAGTAATTCATTCATTCAATCTTATGAATTTCAAAAAATACAAAAATGCATTTTTATATATGATTTAAATTGTTTACTGTAGCAATAAATCATGGAGTATGAAGTCATATAAAAAGTGAAGAAAACAAATATTTAATTTTAGAAATTTTTGGAACAGAAACATGTTAATGGAATTTTCAATAAATTTAAGGTATTTAAAGCTTTAATCGAAGCTAACAAAAGTTTTATGATTGAAGCTTAAATTGGATTGTAACGATGATCTAAGATTTAAGCTAAATTATAAGTAAAAGTGGTATAAAATTCAAGCTTAAGTTGTTCTATAAAAAGCTTTACAGTTAAAGCTTTGATTGATTTTGAAATTGTATAATAAAAAAAATTTACTATTAAAGCTTACATTGAGGAACAGAAACCTTTGCAATTAAAGCAATCTGCAAAAGCTTTGTATTTAAAGCAAATTACAAAAGCTTTGCAATTTAAGCAAAAGCTTTGCAATTAATACAAATTACAAAAGCTTTGCAATTAATGCAAATTAAAAAAAGCTTTTCACTTAAAGCAACCACAAAAGCTTTGCAATTAAAGCAAACTACAAAAGCTTGCTATTAAAGCAAATTACAAAAGCTTTTCACTTAAAGCAAACCACAAAAGCTTTGCAATTAAAGCAAATTACAAAAGCTTTTCACTTAAAGCAAACCACAAAAGCTTTGCAATTAAAGCAAATTACAAAAGCTTTTCACTTAAAGCAAACCACAAAAGCTTTGCAATTAAAGCAAACTACAAAAGCTTTGCTATTAAAGCAAATTACAAAAGCTTTCACTTAAAGCAAACCACAAAAGCTTTGCAATTAAAGCAAATTACAAAAGCTTTTCACTTAAAGCAAACCACAAAAGCTTTGCAATTAAAGCAAACTACAAAAGCTTTGCTATTAAAGCAAATTACAAAAGCTTTTCACTTAAAGCAAACCACTAAAGCTTTTCACTTAAAGCAAACCACAAAAGCTTTGCTATTAAAGCAAATTACAAAAGCTTTTCACTTAAAGCAAACCACAAAAGCTTTGCAATTAAAGCACACTAAAAACTACGATAGATAGAAGATATAGATAGATAAGATAGATAGATAGATAGATAGATATATAGATAGATAGATAGATAGATAGATCGATAGATAGATAGATAGATAGATAGATAGATAGATAGATCGCTCGCTCGCTCGCTCGCTCGCTCCTCCTCTCGCTGCTCGCTCGCTCGCTCGCTCGCTCTCTCTCTCGCTCGCTCGCTCGCTCGCTCGCTGCTCGCTCGCTCGCTCGCTCGCTTCTCGCTCGCTCGCTCGCTCGCTCGCTCGCTCGCTCGCTCGCTCGCCTCGCTCGCTCGCTCGCTCGCTCGCTCGCTCGCTCGCTCGCTCGCTGCTCGCTCGCTCCTCGCTCGCCCTCGCTCGCTCGTCGCTCGCTCGCTCCTCGCTCGCTCGCTCGCTCGCTCGCTCGCTCGCTCGCTCGCTCGCTCGCTCGCTCGCTCGCTCGCTCGCTCGCTCGCTCTCGCTCGCTCTCGCTCTAGCTCGCTCGCATCGCTCGCTCGATCGCTCGCTCTCTCGCTCGCTTCCTGCCGCTTTTTTCTGCTTTCCGCTTCAATTGCCGCTCTTTTCCTATTCCCTTTAAAATGTGCTTTAGCGGAGAGCTTTTAAGCTTCAGTTGTACATCTTTGTTAACATTAGTTAAAACTTCCTCTCATAATATGCATTAATTTAAGCTTTACTTGTAACTTTTTATTTTATTTTATAAAATAATTGTTTACAGATGCAAAACATAATTTGAATATTTTCTTAATACATCTTTATTACTTTTTGCAACAATTTTAATTAAACAATAATAAAAGAAATACAAAGCAATACTTTATGCATCAAACCAACTCTAACCACACATATTTCCGTTCCGCATTTGAATATTAACATGTTTGCAAAAAATATTTGTATTTTTTTTTATTCATTTAATATTTGCAAACTTTTTGCAATCCATTAACACTTTACAACAAAAAAAAAATAAAACATAAAATTAACACACAAAAAAACTTAACAATACACAATAAATTTTATTATATGCAACAAAAAAATACATACACGTTTTACGAAAAATTTGCAAAAAAAAAATCAACTCAAAATATTCACACCAAATAGCCCCCAAAACAACAAGTTTTTTTTTAAATTCATACAAAAAATTGCAACATTTCTTGCGAAAAAACAAAAACTTAAAATAATAATGTTAACAAACACTACAACAAAATAAATACAGATAAAGAAGATATTCCCATCAGTTAATGATGATCAAAACTCCTAAAATAAAATCATCATCATCATTATGATTATGATTACCAAAAAAAAAAAAAAAAAAATAATAAGCTTAAAATAATTAAACAATGTTTAACTTATTCCCATCATAGTAAATTGTGTTTTGCACAAAAATTGGGTAAAAATAATTTTTAAGATCGGGATCTAAAAGAGCTTTAGGTCTTTTTTTTATTGTCAGATTAAGTGAAAGTGTTACCGTTTTTATTTTTATTAGATTGTTAATACAATAATTTAATGTTTTTTTTTCTTCAAATCATTATAAAAAGATTTTGGTTTTAAAAACACGCAGCTACTTGGTCTACTTTCAACTATGACTTTTTGGGGAAAGACACGAAATCTGAAAACTCCCACTCCACGGGGGCATTATTAAGCAGAGAAATTAGGCAATAATGTGATGGTTTGCAACTTAAAGTCAAACTGAACCCAATTTAGTTTTAATGGATAAAAGCATAGACTAGACTATAGACTAGACTAGAGTATAGACTATACTATAGACTAAACTAAAGACTACTATAGTATATACTATATTATAGCCTACTAACTATAGACTAGACTATAGACTTGACTATAGACTAGACTATAGACTAGACTATAGACTAGCTATAGACCAGACTATAGACGAGACTATAGACGAGACTATAGACTAGACTATAGACTAGACTATAGACTAGACTAGACTAGACTGTAGACTAGACTATAGACTAGACTATAGACTAGACTATAGACTAGACTGTAGACTAGACTATAGACTAGACTATAGACTAGACTATAGACTAGACTATAGACTAGACTATAGACTAGACTATAGACTAGACTATAGACTAGACTAGACTATAGACTAGACTATAGACTAGACTAGACTAGACTATAGACTAGACTATAGACTAGACTATAGACTAGACTATAGACTAGACTATAGACTAGACTATAGACTACACTATAGACTACACTATAGACTAGACTATAGACTAGACTATAGACTAGACTATAGACTAGACTATAGACTAGACTATAGACTAGACTATAGACTAGACTATAGACTAGACTATAGACTAGACTATAGACTAGACTATAGACTAGACTATAGACTAGACTAGACTAGACTATAGACTAGACTATAGACTAGACTATAGACTAGACTATAGACTAGACTATAGACTAGACTATAGACTAGACTATAGACTAGACTATAGACTAGACTATAGACTAGACTATAGACTAGACTATAGACTAGACTATAGACTAGACTATAGACTAGACT